>NC_138771.1:433390976-433634400 GCF_965119305.1 Pelophylax lessonae
TGGTACAGGTGGACCATGCCCGCAGCACTGCATCCCTTGTAGTGTGCCCGCAGCCCTGCATAATGGCAGGTAGTGAAGCTGTTTCACTTACCTGTTCCAGAGGCGCCTTCATTTTAAAAATGGCGCCGCCCGGCGCCGACCCGTCATTGCGCACGCGCCGCCGCTCGTATAATTTCGGCTATTCCCGGCCTCTCCCGAGCAGCGGCGGCGCGTGCGCGGTGACATGTATGCGACGGGCGGCGCCATTTTTAAAGCTTAAGCCCGTCGGAGCGGCCAGGGACTTTTTTTTTTTTTCCTTGACTCGAGTATAAGCCGAGGGGGACGTTTTCAGCACAAAAATATGTGCTGAAAAACTCGGCTTATACTCGAGTATATACGGTAAGTATCTCAAATAAATACATTGGCTATGCTATCAATCACAAAGCCTGACCTGTCCATTTCTGTAGTTCTTCTGAAAAGCCCAACTTACATCACTGAGGTACTGGCTTTCTTTCTAGTGCCGGGCATGAAGAAGCCCAGTCACTTTTGCTCTTCTACACCGGCAGCAGCTATGAAAGTCCAATGCCTTGCCTGCCTTGCTTCAACTGAAAAGACACAAGGAGCTAATTTATAGCTCAAATTTAGTAACAGCTGTTACTTATTGTTTAAGCAATAAATATGCTCCTTGTGCTGCAGGGCGTTTTATCTGAGGTCTGATGGTGGAGGATTTTACTTCTGTATATATTTCTATTATCTCTTTCTTTTGCTCTCACTCCAGCGGCAACTCATTTTTCCATTGACTGACAACGCTAGGAAATCCCTTTTGAATCCATATTTTGCATTTCTATACTTTCAATATGAGTATTAACTTTTTCTTTTTACTGTTAGGGCATGGAAGGTTTTGGAAGAAAAGACTAGACCCTGGTCTTACTAAGGCTGAGAATCACTGTTCTAAACCATTATTTACCCTGACTTTATCACAAGTACTAGCATTGTCTATATAATAGTCAATTTTATCGCTTTTTTCTGTAGTTTTGATCGCAAAACTACAAGACTTCATGTTACTTCAGCAGAGATTTTGCTGTGATAGATGTAATATTTTCAGTCATTAAATCTTTGATAGGTAGTTTTGGTCCTCGGCTGTGTCACAGAAAGGCCATTCCGCCTCGTACAGAAATCGCTAGAATTTGTCTGTAGCATATAAAAAAAAAAAGAAGAACAAATATATTTAGGCTTTAAAACATCAAAGTGAATGCTATAAACCAACTTGGCCGGGAAATATATACACTCTGTTAAATTACTCCTTTAATTCATACATTTCAACATTTGATGTCAAGTGAATGTGCTAATTTGTAAGCAATTAACACATCCAAAGAGACATCTTAAATATAAACATAAACCGTTTGAACAAGAACAGAGTGGAACATTTCAAGGCATTTTTTTGTTTTTAAATTCTGTAGAGAGAGGCCTTTGAGGGACCTTTGCTCCTCTCCATTATTTCTTCACCTTAAACACTCTTGCGCTCTCTGAGGAGCCATTCACAATAAAGTCATACCGCATTTTATAAGTGCTCTGTGTAAGGTGATGCCCTTGCCATGTACTATATAATATCCTACAGCTGTTCCTTTACGCTTTGAACGTAGTATATTTAGAAGGCCTGCAGCAAAGACTCATGTAAAGCACAGGGATATGCTGTATTAATAGGTGGGTTTGATACAACTGCAGAGCTTTTATACATGGATGTAGAAATAGTAATGAAATATAAATGAGAAAAAAAAATTCAACTCTTTTACTGTTGGAGCATTTTTGCATTCCCTGTACCTCTGCTGGCTGGGCTTATAAAGTCATATACAGTAGCATTTTATAAGTGCTCTGTTTAAGGGGATGCCTTTACCAAGTACCATATAATATCCTACAGCTGTTCCTTTTCACTTGCAAACAGTGCATTAGAATTGCTTGCAGAATAGACTAATTTAAAGTACAGGGATTTGCTCTATTAATGGAATAGGTTGCTTTGATAGCACAGCTAACATTTATAAGACATGTCCGCCATGGCACTCGCGATCGTCCGTGACAGCGGGAGAAAGGCAGGCGGCTGATGTAAACAAGCGGCCTGTCATTCTCCCCTGTGTAAGAACAGTGATCATACTGTTCTACTATGTAGGACCGTTGATCACTGTTCCTACACCTCAAGCCACAGCCAATCACAGTAAGAATCACGCCCCTAGGGACACACACCACCCCTCCCTCTCAAAAAAAGTTAACCCCTTTACTACCAGTGTCATTTTACAGTAACAGTGCATATGTATAGCACTGATTACTGTAGTAATGTCACTGGTAACCCCAAAAGTGTCAAAAATGTCAGTCAAGGGTCCGCTCTGTCCGCCGAAATGTCTCAGTCCCGCAAAAAAAAAACGCAGATCGCCGCCATTGCGCGTTAAAAAAAAAACAACAAAAATGACAAAAATCTTTCCCTTAGTTAGTAAAACGCAATAACTTTTGCGCAAAGCAATCAAAATACTCTTTTTTGCGATTTTTTTTTTTTTTACCAAAACTATGTAGCCTAAAACAAATTGGCCTAAAATGTTAAAAAATTTTGATTTTTACATTTTTTTTGGGGGGGGGGGAATTTCATATAAAAAAATGTGAAAAATATTGTTATTTTTGCAAAATTTACGCTCTTTTTTTGTTTATAGCGCATGATCAAAAAAATCGCACAGGTGATCAATTACCACCAAAAGAAAGCTCTGTTTGTGGGAAAAAAAGGACGTCAAATTCGTTTAGGTACAGCGTCGCGTGACCGCGCAATTGTTCGTTAAAGTCACACAGTGCCGAATCGCAAAATACCCCCTGGTCAGGAAGGGGGTAAAATCTTCCAGGGCTTAAGTGGTTAAAGGTTCTACGGGCCCCATTTCAGAACACCAAAATTATTTACAAATATGTTTTTTTCTATAATACCCATTTTGATAACCCTTAAGCTACCTCCTTCACTATTTATGACCATATATGTCATAAAACCCTCAGAGGAAAAGGTCTTATTTCAATTCTATATAATGATCTCAATTCTCCTACTTTAGAAAACAAATGACCCTATATGTTAAGATGGGAAGCTGAATTTGGTTTACAATTTTCTTTTCAAGAGTTGGGCTCTATGTGGTCTAACCTTCGTAAATGTACAAAATCCTAAACAATACATGAAACAGCAGTAAAATTATCCACAATATGGTATTACACTCCATCCAACCTACATAGGTTTTACCCAAATGTGTCACCATCTTGTTTTAAAGGTTGTTCCTTTCCTAGTACATTTTTGCATGTCTTCTGGGAATTCACACAATTAGCTCACACATGGAAAGAGATCTTTACACTTTTAATTTAATTAAAGAGGAAGTAAACCAGTTTTTTTTTTATGACCTGTAACTGTATGATGCATACTAGCACATTATTTGAAACTTACCTGCAAACTAAGCCCTTGTTGTCATCGTTGGAGGCCGCATCCATCTTTACCCATCTTCCTCCTGGATCCGCAGGCTCTGGCTGTGTAACTGGCTGGAGCCACGTGACGTCACACCCTTGAATGCGCATGGGAGCAACTGGTTAGGGCACAGGGCTCCGGCACAGGTGGCAGTTCCTTTAGAGTGCATACACCAATGGCATCATTGGCTGCAAATACAGTAAATATCTCCTAAATGGTGCACATTTAGGAGATATATACAGTACCTATAGGTAAGCCTTATTATAGGCTTACCTATAGGTACAAATAATTGATGGAAGTTTACTTCCTCTTTAACACTTAAGTGGGTAAAGAAGTAAATCTAACATACAATAACTGGCAATTATTTAGAGGCATTCCAGATATATCCTAATCTCTAACATACCTCATACATACTATATGTGTAGCAACACACTGGACAAAAGCCCTTAACTGGAAAACTACTATAGTTCCCTTTCTACTAACTATTGCTAGGACTGATGAAACAATGATTACGGAAAAAAAGAATGTTATACACTAAACAATATGAAGAAATTATTAAATCTAAAATGGGATCCTTGGTTTCTTTATAGACTTTCAAATGATAATTAGATTACAAATTTAGATTCTGAATTATTGTGACCTATCTCTTTTCACTCACTAATATGGTCATATTTCCTTTTCTTTTCTTTATTTGGTGCTCTACTTTGTATAGCCAAGGTGACCTGAGAAGTAACAAGTAGACATACATTTTTGATATCTTTCCTAAATGTGTGTGTGTATATATATATATATATATATATATATATATATATATATATATATATATATATATAATGTTATTATGTAAAACTTTTTCCAATAAAAAGTTTTTAAACAAAAATAAAGGTTCTACGAGCCGGGGGAATACTTAATGAGAGGTGGTGTTTAATCCATTGCAACCAAGAAGGCTACCTCTTTTTTTCCTAAAGTAAAATTTAATGGTTTTTGTAGACAACTGTTCATTGTTTTGCTTCAATTTATAATGTAGCAGGTTCAAAAAAAAATCATATCATCTGTTTCATGTTAAATAAAGTATAATGGAGCTTATTTCTGAAATACGGAAGACATGGAGCTTTCATCTTAAATGACCAATCTGGTTTTATCTATTGAATAAAATAAGAAGCCTAGCGTGTTTGTATGGGCAACAGCTCCACAACAGTTTTAATATCAGTCCCAAACACAGTGGTTTTAGTTTAGCATTGGGCCATTAAATGCTTATTAATCTTTGTCTAATAAGTGGGCATGTCTGTTTATGTGTTTGTGATCAGCAGTGCTGCAGTCCCACATTTATTTTCTTTCAAACAAATAAATTCAAGGTCACCCTGAGGATAGATAAAGTTTATTGTCTCATTAAATGTAACTGGTGTTTGTCACTTATTTGGGAGCTTGGATTTTGACATTTATTAGGTTTTTGTAATTAACTAGGTTTAGATTAAGTAAAGTTTGAAAAAAAAACTGAATTACCAGTTGCACTGACCAAAATTTTAAAATAACTTGTACATTAAAATATTATAACAAGAACAGCCTTAAAGTTTAGAAACCCTGCTAATCGTTTTTGAGTCATCAAACAAAGGTTAATTGAGGTACCCTATGTTTTTTTTTCAAACGACAGCAAATTTAATTGCATAGTGTTTTGCTTTTAAGCTGTATATGTGGGTTACAGAGGTGAATGTGTGTTTGTTACCATGGTTTCATACTTATGAACATGCAAATACAAATGTGTATTTACTGGTTTACTCAATAAGAAATCGCAAGGATATTTGAAGTGTAAAGTACAATAATCCACTGAAATAAAATTATTGTTATAGTCATCATTATTATTACACAGGATTTACACTGTAAAGTGCCAATGGTATACTGGACTCTGGTTGTTTTTCTCTTGGCTACTGGCTACACTTTGCCTGTTATTACTGGTTGTTGTAGTGGTTTGAATAAAAGCTTGAGTGTTCATGTTTTAAGAGGCTGCTGAACTTTTCCTCATTGGGCTTATCTCTGTGTGTTTTGCCAAGTGTAGGGGCAAGGTAACCGAATAGCACATTCCTGTTAAGACGCTTGGCACTGCTCATTGCAACATGGCCAAAACTGTTCTAGACAACACTACAAAGCACATACAGTATCTCACAAAAGTGAGTACACCCCTCACATGTTTGAAAATATTTTATTATATCTTTTCATGTGACAACACTGAAGAAATGATACTTTTCTACAATGTAAAATAGTGTTTGTACAGCTTGTATAACAGTGTAAATTTGCTGTCCCTTTAAAATAACTCAACACACAGACATTAACGTCTAAACCGCTGGCAACAAAAGTGAGTACAACCCCAAGTGAACATATCCAAATTGGGCCCAAAGTGTCAAAATTTTGTGTAGCCACCATTATATTCCAGCACTGCCTTAACCTGGTGAGCTGGTGATTGTTAGAGACCTTGCGCTCCTCCACCTTCTGTATGAGGATGCCTCACAGATGCTCAGTAGGGTTTAGATCTGGAGACATGCTTGGCCAGTCAATAACGTTTACCCTCAGCTTCTTTAGCAAGGCAGTGGTCGTCTTGGAGGTGTGTTTTGGGTCGTTTTCATGTTGGAATACTGCCCTGCGGACTAGTCTCCGAAGGGAGGGGATCATGCTCTGCTTCAGTATGTCACAGTACATATTGGAATTCATGGTTCCCTCAATGAACTGCAGCTCCCTAGTGCCGGCAGCACTCATGCAGCCATGACACTCCCACCACCATGCTTGACTGTAGGCAAGACACACTTGCCTTTGTACTCCTCACTTGGTTGCCACCACACACACTTGACACCATCTGAACCAAATACGTTTATCTTGGTCTCATCAGACCACAGGACATGGTTCCAGTAATCCATTTCCTTAGTCTGCTTGTGTTCAGCAAACTATTTGTGGGTTTTTTTGTGCATCATCTTCAGGGATGACAGCCATGCACACCAAATTGATGCAGTGTGCCGGGTATGGTCTGAGCACTGACAGGCTGACCCCCCACCCCTTCAACCTCTGCAGCAATGCTGGCAGCACTCATACGTCCATTTCCCAAGGACAACCTCTGCATATGATGCTGAGCACTTGTACTCAACTTCTCTGTCCTTTTAAACCACTGTATGGTCTTGGCCACTACACTGCAGCTCAGTTTCAGGATCTTGGCAATCTTCTTATAGCCTAGGCCATCTTTTTTTTTTTTTTTATAAATTTTATTGAAATTTTCGCAATACAAATAGCCGAAAACAACCATGGTTAACCATAGCACAATGACAACAAGGCAAAGTCTGTAACAATCAAGGGATAACCATCAGTACAATGAAATAGGTGCAGAACAAACATAAAGTGGGGTGGGAGGGAGGGGGGGGGGTGGATAGGGGGGAGGGACAAGGAAGGCGAGCATGACATCATAGCATTACCAAACACCAATGGGCAGCAGGATGAACCACCTTAGTGGGGGGGGGGGGAAGAGTCATTGTGACAAGGCAGATGAATGATGGAGGTGATTGAGGTGAAGATGACCTTTGAAGTTTGGCTAAGTATCCGGTATGGTAGGTGGGGCGGTCTAGCAACTCTAACAATTCCTGGGGTGACAACACAGCTTTGGCAAAAGTGTCCCATCGAGAATTAAAACGAGCACGGGCCCTGAGATTACCAGGATCAATACCAAGTAGTTCATTGTATAGTAGCAGTAACAGGGCTTGCTTAAGTTGGGAAATTTTAGGACACTGTGGGGAGATCCAATTTTGCAGAATGCATCTCCTGGCCGTCAAAAAACACAGCAAAGTCCATTCTTTATGAGGAGTTTTTGGTTCCGGTGGTCTGGAATGGATCTGGGAGTCCCAATAACCAAAGAGTAGAAGAAAAGGGTCCTTAGGGAAAGTCAATTGAGTGATTCCAAAGACAAAGGCCAAAGTTTGGTCCCAAAATGTGGATATGGCTGGACATTCCCAGAAGCGGTGGGCCAGTGTAGGCCGAGGCAGCTTACAATGGGGGCAAATTGCTCCTTGTGGGTTGCCAGGGTCCGTGGTGAACGGGAAGTATGCCCGGTGAAATATCCTCATTTGAGTTTCCCGCCAAAGTTCACTAGTGGTCAGACGAAGGGTGGTGGCAAGACCCGACTTCAGCCTTGGCAGCAGGTCTGGATGGGGGAAGAACTTGCCCCAGTTTGCAACAGAAGAGGCAGCCAAAGGGGGGGTGGATTTCAGTAGGAGTGGCTTGTACATGTTTGATATGTTGTTCATACCCTCAGCATAAAACGAGTCCAGGATAGAGGGAGTGAATCTCCGTGTTTTGTCTCTGCATGAATCACGAAGAAAGTGAGCACACTGACTATAGCTGAAAAAATGGGTCGGTGGGAGAGAGTAGGCTTTAGATATAGACGAGAACGTGCGCAGGGCGCCCGTAGCAACATCACATAAGTCCGCAAACTTGGTCAGACCCCGTTGTTCCCAGAGCACGAAATGGTTGGAGTCCAGTCCTGGTTGGAACATTGGAGTGCCCCTTATCGGGAGGTGAGTAGAAATGTAAACATAAGGGAATCAACTCGGTAAAGGATCAGAGCATATTTAAAAGAAGAAAAACTACCACAAGAGGACACAGTTTTAAATTAGAGGGGCAAAGGTTTAAAAGTAATATGAGGAAGTATTACTTTACTGAGAGAGTAGTGGATGCATGGAATAACCTTCCTGCAGAAGTGGTAGCTGCAAATACAGTGAAGGAGTTTAAGCATGCATGGGATAGGCATAAGGCTATCCTTCATACAAGATAGGGCCAGGGACTATTCATAGGATTCAGATATATTGGGCAGACTAGATGGGCCAAATGGTTCTTATCTGCCGACACATTCTATGTTTCTATGTTTCTATGTAGGGAGGGAGACGGAGCAGCTTTCGGATTTCCCTCCATGCTATTGCAGTATCCCTGAGTAGGACATTGTGTTGAAAGGCCGGTGGGACAGACTTCCAATGGCAGTGAAGAAGGCCCGGTAGCGAAAAAGGTGTCACCATTGAGGTCTCCAGCACATAAGAAGAATAGCGTTGAGATTGCGTGGTCCAATCAATACATATACGTAGTAAACAGGTTAAATTATACAATCTGATGTTGGGAAGGCTTATGCCCCCTCTCTCCTGGGGAGGTACAGCTTTTGCAAGGAGATTCTGGATCGTTTACCCCTCCAGAGGAATTTGGAAATAGAGGTGTTCAGCAGTTGCACATCAGCATGCTTCAACAGGAGGGGCAGGGTCTGCATTGGATACAATAACTTAGCGAAGCTGACCATTTTGACGAGATGGCACCTCCCAAGGAGAGAGAGAGGCAGGTTCATCCAAGTGCCCAGTTCCTGTACTATCTTGGAGATCAGCGGGGGATAGTTGAGGGAATATAGAGATGAGGGGGATTTACCAATTTTTATACCTAGGTATGTGATGGAGGTTTTAGCTATTTGAAAGATGGAGGAAGAAAACCATTTACAGGAAGGGGAGTCCGAGAGGGATAGTATTTCACTCTTCTGAAAGTTAATTCGTAGACCTGAACATTTCTTAAAGTTCTCAAAAGTGGATTGTATAAGGGGCATGTCTGAGGAGGGATTAGAAGTGAAGATAAGGACGTCGTCGGCGAATAATGCCGTGCGAAGTTCATGGGTGCCAATTTTAACTCCGTGTAGAGGTGCGTGGTCGGCCAGGTAGCGGGATAAGGGTTCCAGGGCTAGATTGAAAAGTAAAGGCGATAATGGGCACCCCTGTCGGGTTCCTTTATGCAGACGGAATTCCCCCGAGAGGAAGCCCGCCACCACCAATCTGGGACAACCAGGGAAAGCCCACGTTGTCGAAGGCCTTCTCGGCGTCTAATGTGATGATGGCTAGATCCCCCCCCCGGGCGGAGACGCGCCTGTTCCGAGACCAAAAGAACTTTGCGAATGTTTAGCATGGCCGTCCTACCTTTAACAAAACCCGACTGTGCTGGGTGAATAAGGGAGGGCATAATGTTTGCCAAGCGGTTGGCAATCAATTTGGATAGGATCTTCACATCCAGATTTAGGAGCGAAATCGGGCGGTAGGCCCCCGGGTCTAATGGATCCTTACCCTTCTTCGCTAGAAGTTTTATCAGGGCTTGATTACCTGTCGGGAGGTAGTCACCCCCTTCCCATATGTGGGTATATACCTTGTGCAACGTGGGCAATAGTTCCTCCTGGAAGGACTTATAAAATTCCCCAGTAAACCCATCCGGGCTGGGGGCTTTGTTGGAGGCTAAATGACTAATGGTGGATTCCAGTTCATCTAAAGTTATTGGAGCTTTTAACTCCAAGCGTTGAGATTCAGTCAAATGGGGTAGGGAATTGTTGGAAAGGAAAGAGTGGGCCACTTGGGGGTCCATAGGGTCTTTAGCATACAGGGAGGAATAGAAATCCAGCATCACTTCGCTAATTTTTTCCGGGGATTTTACCGTCTGTCCTTGGGAATTACGGAGAGCAGTAATGTTGGTGGGGCTATAGGGGGGTCTACAGAGGCGGGACAGGAGCTTTCCGGCCTTATTTCCAAATTTGTGGAGGTGAGCTGCATAGCGGTTGTATTTGATTAGTTCTATGGTGGTCGCCCAGGAGTCGAAAGCCCGCTTGCCTTCCTCCCATTCCCGTTTAGAGGATGGGGTGGGCTGAACAAGAAGCAATCTCTGGGCCTCAGTCAATCGCTTGCTTGCTGACCGATATTTGCTCTGGGACTGTCTCTTATAGGAGCTCGCGTAGGAGAGTATTTTCCCCCGAAGGAAAGCCTTACCGGCTTCCCAAATTAAATGTGGGTTGTCAGCGAAGGAAGCGTTATTCACGGAATATTCTTCCCAAGCCGTCGTGAGATATGAATGGAAGTCTTTGTTGTCGGCCAAAAATGCGGGAAACCTCCAGATGTTTGGGGGGGTGGGCGAGTCAGGCACGTCTAATGAAACGGATATGGGGGCATGGTCTGAGATTGCGATCTCATGGATAAGGGGGTCAGTGAGAGTGCGGGCCATATCGTCAGTGCAAAAGAAGTAATCAATCCTGGTAAAAACATTGTGTGGAGGGGAAAAAAAGGTGAAATCTCTGTCTACCGGGTGGTGTAATCTCCATATATCAATAAGATGCATGGATTCAATGGCCGTGTTTAGCAGAGAGCGGGCCGCATCTTTTTGGGCAGGAGCATGTGGAGTTGAGGGGGATCGGTCATCAGAGGGGTGCATTAGGGCATTAAAATCCCCACCCACAAGATGAGGAAGATGCGGGAGTTGTAGTATGTGAGACGTGAGGTCGCTGTAGAAGGATTTAGGGGGGGAGTTAGGGGGAATAGATATTAGTTACTAAAAATTCTCTGGAGTGAAGGCGGATATGTATGGAACACATCCTGTCGTGCTGGTCAGTGGATGTAGATAGAACTTGATAGGGAAGATTTTTACGAAGGAGTATTATGACCCCCGCCTTACGGCCTACTGCTGAGGAACCAAGGACCTCTCCCACCCAGAGCCTCCGCAAGCGGTGGAAGTCTGCGGAGGAGAGGTGCGTCTCTTGAAGAAGGGCTATGTCAGTTTTCAGCCGACGAAGGATTTTCATACGTTTAAGAGGCGACCGAAGTCCCTTCACATTCCAGGAGGTTATTTGTATAGACATAGGTAATGAGGAGAGGGATACTGAGATGGGATATTATAGCAGCGGGGAGTGGAGTGTCCGGTGTGGACGTGTGTGTCACCATAGGAGGAGTCATACGAGGAAAACACGTGTCTCATTACAAAAGGGGGTAGGAAATCAGCATGGATAGATTGGGAACGATGAACGGGGGACATAGAAGGGAGTGAAAGGGTAACCAAAACAAACCAACAAAAATCCAACAACTTCGCTTTTTTCCGCAAGGGGTCGCTGTCAGAGGGAGCTCACCGCCCTCAACGGCCCACCTAGGCATATACAGGATCGCCCCTGACAGCAACCATGTCAAGAGGGGAGTCTGCGCTGCCCGGGGAAAATTGCCTAAGCAGCGTATCAAGCGACCCCTGGAGGGAGAAGAAGCAAACCTGTAATGTAGGACCCACACATAGCTCATAGGTGGCCTAAGAGGTCAGATGTATGCTGAGTCTAACAGTGAACCATGCAATATAATACAATAAAAAAAATAAACCATCAGAGAGTACCTCACATGACTGACAGGCCAGGCCCACGGAGGGCTGTCAGGCATCAATTGTAGCCTGGGTGAAGCCACACGGGCTCAGTCCAATATCCTTGAGATAGAAAAAAAAAAAAAAAGGTGTGGGGAGAAAAGGAATCACAATGCAGAGCGGGCAGCAATGTGGCATGGGTGTCAGTTCAGCGGTACTTGTTGCGGTGGGAAGGCCCGAATAGGTGCTGGCGTTTCGGAGATTCCTTTCGTGGGCTCCGTTGATCGAAGGACCTGGGGAAGGTCGATGGTCTGGAGGACGGGGCGGATTGGGGGGCATCAGGTTGTAAGGAGCGTACATAAGCTTCTGCCTCAGAGGGATCCTGAAAAGACAGCTGCTCACCGGTGTTGGATTTCAGGCGGAGTATAGCTGGGTAGGCTAAGGTGAACTTAACCTGTAGCTGGTATAACTGCGTGCAGATCTGCTGGAACGCTTTACGTTTTCTGGAGACATCTATGGAGTAGTCGGCAAAAAGCAGAATCTTCACCCCATCAATTTGAAGAGATTTGGACTGTCTGTATTTTTGCAGAATAAGGTTTTTGTCAGCATAGTTCAGAAACTTTGCGATGATGAGTCTAGGGGTTGTGCGTTCTGTAGATGGCGCTCCTATGCGGTGAGCCCTTTCTACCACACGTATACCGGGTATACCAAGGGCCTCTGGGACTCTGCGGGCACAAAAGTCACTGAGCTCCATAGCAGGGAGGGATTCAGGGACCCCCACAAACCGCAGGTTACTGCGCCTGGCACGGTTCTCCAGGTCCTCCAATTTCTGGGACAGGAAAGCATTGATTTTATCCTGCTGCTGCTCTTGAGCTTGTAGCTGTCCTCCTCCAGGCTTGAGATTCTCTGCTCTGCCTCATTGAGCCTGGTAGCGTGCTCATCCAGATCCCTCCGGATCATCAGCATCCCTGCCTGCACTGCCTTTTCCACTGTGGCTTGGATGGTGGGGGAGAGCAGGGATGCGACCGCCTGAGCGATCCGCTCTGTAAAGTCTGGATCCAGCGGTGGAGGGGAGGGGGAGGAGGGAGCGCCTACCTCCATGACAGACTGCGAGGCCTCTGCTGCGGCCTGTGGAGAAGATTCGGGCGGGTCAGGCACTGGCTCCGGGGTCGGCCGCGGGACGGGTTTTTCCAGGAATCGATCCATGGTGATAGCGGGCAAGTACTGGGTCCCCGGGGAGCCGATGGATTTCAAGTCAGCGGGCGTATAGGCGGATTTATCGGCCGGGCGCGGGAGCTAGTGAGGAGAGCGACTAATCCATGCGGAGCCGGAACCGGAAGCAGCCTAGGCCATCTTTATGTAGAGCATCAATTCTTTTTTTCGGATCCTCAGAGAATTCTTTGCCATGAGGTGCCATGTTGAACTTCCAGTGACCAGTATGAGAGAGTGAGAGTGATAACACCAAATTTAATACACCTGCTCCCTATTTACACCTGAGACCTTGTAACACTAACTAACTGCTGCATATTTTTGGTAAAAAAAATCCCAATAAGCATATTTTGATTGTATTGCACAAAAGCTTTTGTGTGGGGGGACCAGTAACATTACTACAGTAATCAGTAATCACTGCTAAAAATATACAACAGAAAAACCTGGTGCTGAGAACTAATTACCAAAGAAGAAACCCAAAAGGTTAACATATGGCCAAAAATGTGTTAAAAACATAGTGAGAAAATAGCATGGAAAGGAAAAAAAAAAATTTATGGAAAAAAATCTGTATAAAAGAAATAGCCTTGGGTCCTGAGTCGGGGGTGCAGCTGTCTCATAATCAATCCCAAATGAAAGAAGCACTGAACAAAGAAGGAGTTATAGCGCTCACCAACACAGAAAAATACACCAAGGCTAAACATGTTGGAATACAATGTCACAGTTTAATGAGATAAAATGATTTAAAACTTGTCCACGGAAGCTCCGATGGGAAGATGACAAAAAGAAATAACCCCATCTGCAGGTCACCATAAGAAACATAGACAATGGAACAATACCTGCAGGGGTGGCTGGTGCTGTTGCTGATGTATCCAGGAAAGCCGATGGAAAGGGTCTGTCTGTGATGTAGGTGAAGGATCACACCAGGGAGTGCATCAAAGAGGAGAGGAGGAGGGTGCAGTCCACGGCGTCCGCTAGAGCTGGATGTAGTGACACCGCTGTGCGCACAGGAGGATTAGCCACACACACAGGGCTCGCTGGCTTCTCCAGCACTCCTGTGTCCTGAGCCACGCCAGCTGATGATGTCCCCGGATGTCAGCGACCAGACCGAGGACACAGCAGCAGATTGCAGATGGCGTAAACAGCAAGGGTCCAACACTGTTGCTGTCATAATATACAAATCAGTGCTGCAGCTGATGGGTGTACCTGCAAAGCAAACAATGGTTAACAATAAAACACAGCAACAGTAAAACATTATAATATAATAGTATACAGTGCAGTAAAACAGTAGAATGGTGGTATCTGCAAAGAAAACTATGGTTAATGAAAAACAGTAACAATAAAACATTACAGTATAACAGAATATTATAAAGTACAGTAAAAGTAGAAAAGTCGAGTAAGCACAGAAAATTAACACAATAAAACAACAACTATTTTTGGCTTTTTTATGTATTTTTTATTTAGTTATTTTTTTGTAACATTTTTCATATGAAGGACTTATCAACGCAGACAGCTTGTTGGGGTGTATAAAGGCTGCAAAATTCTGGTGATTTACGAGGGGCTGAATTTTGTGGAGCCGATCATATCCAGGGTCACCCCGAAGATGACAGAGTTAATTTTCACTTAAGTGAATGAACTGCAAGACTTTCTTATATCTAGTTCTGGCCATGTCAGCAGAGAACACGGGCATATGATGAATTGGGTAAAATGGACCAATATGACCACAACACACTCTTTAGTAATGCCCACGAGGAGGGATAGGCCCAGAAAGGCTTTAAATTCTGAAACAGTAATACGTTTCCATTCAAATTCTCAGGCAAGGGTCAAATTTGGATTTGCAGAGATAAATTGATTGGCATAAAAATTGCTTTGGTCTACAATAGATCTGTACAAATCTTCCTTGAAAAACAGCTCACAAAAACCAAGGGGAGTACAATCGGCTGTTTCCACCTGAATTCCGGGCTGGCCAGTGAATGGGGGAAGTACGGGTGCTACTGAAGTGGTGGGTTCCCAATCAGGATTTGCAAGCACATCAGGAAGGACAGTTTGGGCTCTATGGGCCTGTCTTCAAATTTTTGGTGGCTGTGGGACACTACTTGTGCTAGCCACCGCACCAGCTTGAACTGCACTTATGGAACTCGCCACATCACCAAGTGTTACTGCAGTGCTGGTTTGACTATGACCAGGATGTAATAGTCTGCTGGTGCTTGCCAGTTCACCAGAAGGTTTAGCGGTACTAGTACCGACACTCTGCTGCATACGAGAACCCTGTGGTTGATGCACTTCAGCAAGAGAAGAACGGAGTCGGGTATGCCTGACCTTAGGAGGGACCACTACTCTGTTGTCAGAACTATCTGTCAGGGTGCCACTGCTCTCTACAGGTTTGAATACTGAGCCTGATTCTGGCAGTGAGGCTTCCCCATCACTCTCATCTGTCATGCTCAGCATCGTGTAGGCCTCTTTACTAGGGATGGGCTTCATGTTTGAGTCAAACCTAAGTTCAACTCGAACCTAAGTTCGACTCGAACACAGCCCGTTCGCCGAATGGCAAACAAATGACGTCATGTAATTTATTCACTGCACCTGAGCATTGGATTATGTGGCGCTTGTGACGTCAGATCCCTATAAAAGAGCTGTCAAACTCAAACAGCTCATTAGCGCGGGAGGCGTCTTGAGAAGCAGGAGCTTCTTTTTTTTTTTTCTATTTTTCGGTTGCGGGCGGGCGGGCGGTTGGGCAATGTGATCATCGGGGGACACTATTTTTTTATTTTTATTTTTTAATAAAGGACTTGTCCAAAACTGACTTTTGTCTTTATTTTCTTTTTGGACACTTTTTGGGTGAATGGGTAGGGGTACGAATTACCCGATATCCATTCACATAGGTGGGGTGCGGAATCTGGGGCCCCCTTGTTAAAGGGGCCTTTCAGATTCCGATAAGCCTCCCCCCAGCAAACCCTCACAACCACAGCCCATGGTTGTCGGGAATAGACCCCCTGTCCCCATAAACATGGGGACAAGGTGCTTTTGGGTGGGGGGGCCGGAGCCCCCCTGCCCCAAAGCACCCACCCCCCCATGTTGAGGGCATGTGGCCTGGTATAGTCCGGGAGGGGGGGGGGGGGGGCGCTCGCTCACCCCCACCCCCATCCTGGCCAGCCAGGCTGTGTGCTCGGATAAGGGTCTGGTATGGATTTTAGCGGGGACCCCACATCATTCTTTTCATGTTTTTTATCTGTATTGCCAGGAGACGACAATACAATACAGCCGCGAGCACTATGACAGGGAGAGAAAGGGTTACATGGAGGTGATCAGGGGGTTAAATGTGTGCCTATGTGTACTGGTGTCAGTGTAGTGCTTGTGTACTCACGGTAGATTGTCTCTCTTCTCATGCTGGAACCGAAAAGGGCTCCAGGAGAGAAGATTGCAGAACGTCCTGTGCCTGTGTAATGTGAACACAGGCACAGGACGTTCTGCAATTGGTCAGAACTGATCACTAGGGATGGCCTTGCGGTTCACCCGGCGGTCGGTTGGCGGCAAACTTTGCTTGTTCACAGTCAGCTGATTTTGCGAACACATGGCGTTTTTCGCGGCAGCCATATTAGTTTACATTGGGGAGAACTTTGACCCATGACACAGCCATCAGGTGGAACGGGACAGCCAATTGAAACATTGCAGCACATGGATATACCCCCTACCCTATAAATAGACCTGAGCTGGCGGCCATTTCACATTCTGCTTTTTGTCAGTGTAGAGAGAGGTCTGCTGTGTGCAGCAGGGACAGATAGTCAGTGACACAAATCACTCTGTTAAGATCCACAAAAGTCCTTTTAAGGGCTGGTATTTGGTATAGATCTACAAGCTCTTTTGTCAGTGTAGGGAGTGGTCTGCTGTGTGCACCAGGGACAGATTTGTCAGTGACACAAATCGCTCTGTTAAGGTCCACAAAAGTCATTTTAAGGACTGGTATTTGTTATAGGTGTGCAGTGCACTATATAGGGGTGTAATCCACTTATAATATACTTTGTAATATAGAAAGCATATTATAGTGGATTTGTATTGTGCACTGTGCATCATTGTGACTGGTGTGTTGAGCTTTTCTGCAGCAATACTGCAAACAGTGACAAAAGCACTTTTAAAGTATTATAACTGGTGTGACAGACCAGTGGCCCCCAATACCACATATTGAAGTGGGGTGTTATCTGAGTATACTTTTATAAGTGTATTTGTGCCCAGCAACAATATTGCCTCTTTTGCTGCGTTTACTCTGCTACACACAGTGCCAAACTCACTGGCCATTTTTTTGTACAACTGGTGTGATAGACCAGTGGCCCCCCAATACCACATATTAAAGTGGGGTGTTATTTAACAGTATACTTTCTAAGAGTGTATTTTAGTCCTGCAAAAATGCGGCCTCTTTTGCTGCATTAACTGTGCTACACACAGTGACAACAGTTACTAGCCAATTATTTGTAGAACTGGTGTGATAAACCTGTGGCCCCCCAATACCACAGATTGAAGAGAGGTGTTATATACCTTGTTCCACATATACTGCGCTTCTCTAGAGACTTTTGTCACAGGGTAATTTAAAAAATGACAGGCAGAGGAAGAGGCATGCCCTTACGCAAGGGTGGTAGGGGTAGGGCAGGAGCAGTAGGCCGAAGCCAAAGTGTGAAGTTTCAGAAGGTGCATTTGATTACGTCAAAGGACGCACCAGACTTGGTTGAGTGGCTCACTCAGCCTTCCTCTTTTGCACCCTCCTCATCCTCTCTATGTGCACCCTCTTCACTCTCTGCTGTGTGCACCCCCAAAGACACTACCACCAACACCACCACCACCACCATATACCCTCCGCTTGAGTCACTGAAATTATTTTCTGATTCATCACAAGACATTTGCGATGCTCAGCTATTGTTGGCATCGGATCAGGAAGAGGAGGTAGCCGCCACTCAGCAGTCTGAGGACAGTACCCAGATCGGCCCAAGGAGGTTGGTCACCGCTGTTGCTGCCTACTCTGAGATCTTGAATGTTAGTGGTGGGGAAGGTGATGTGGATGATGACATGTCTATGTACGTCACATGGGTGCCCACAAGAGAGGAAGAGGAGGGGAGTTCAGAGGGAGAGACGGACCAGCAGATAGGGAGGAGAAGCTGGCGGAACTTTCATTGCACAGGAGGGACAAAGCAGACTGCAAATGTATCAGGAGCGAGCCATCAACCATGTACGGTCACATCTGGCGCTCCCAGGATGCTGGCACATGGCTCCGCAGTGTGGGCTTTTTTTAATGTGTCCGCTGCTGACAACAGTGTTGTCATCTGCAGCCTTTGCAGTCAAGGCATAAGTCGCGGTAAGCCCAACACTCACCTAGGGACGATCGCCTTAAGAAGGCACCTGAACTCCCATCACCGAGCCCAGTGGGAGCAACGCCGTCAGCCTCTTCTCCTTCTCCTCTCTCCTCACAATTGTCCTCCACTCCACCTTCCATCATGCCGTCCTCGCGTTGTTCTGGAAAAAGGCAGGCTTCTGTGGCTCAAATGTTGGAGCGTAAAAAAATTATGACGCCGGATAACCCTCTTGGCCAACGTTTGACTGTTGGCTTGTAGAAACTGATAGCCGATAACTTTTTGGGGCCTTTCATGGCCGACACTTACTTATTTATCCTGTGAATGGCTAATGTACCTTCAGCCACAGAATACAACATTCTTAGCTGTCAGGTAAACCCTTGTGGGCTAATTTTTTGGGGCCTATACTGGCCGACACTTACTTCTGTATCCTGTGAATGCCTAATGTACCTTTAGCCACAGAATACAATGTTCTTAGTTGTCAGGTAAACCCATGTGGGCTAATTTTTGGGGCCTTTCATAGCCGACACTTACTTATTTATCCTGTAAATGCCTAATGTACCTTTAGCCACAGAATACAACGTTCTTAGCTGTCAGGTTAACCCATGTGGGCTAATTTTTGGGGCCTGGAATGGCTGACACTTACTACTTTATCCTGTGAATGCCTAATTTTTCAGACTGGAATTGAAAATCAATGGGTCTGCAAACATTCCGCCAAATTGTGGAATGGATGTGGACCCATTTTACAGATGTGTGAATGGACCCTATATGTATTTGACATGTATTTACCGGCTGCTGTCAGTTCTGGCTGATTTAGGAAAAAAATATAATTTTTTTTTTGCTGTAAAAAAATAAATAAATACATTTTAGGGCAACTTTTCTAATTGCAATACTTCTGTTATGACATTGTCCATGTGGTGGGACTATTTGTGCACAGCTAGTAAGTCTTTTGTGGCTGTAAATATGACCTAAAGGTTTTTAAAGTTCGCCTCCCATTAAAGTCAATGGGGCCCGCTGCAAACTTGCGGGTTTGCGGACATTTGAGAAAGTTTGCGGCTAACGTTCGCGAACTGCCCCAGCCGATGTTCGTCCATCACTACTGATCACCAGGTCCAGGCCAAAAATAATTGGCCTGGGCCTGATGGCTGATCAGTTTGCCCCCCAGCTCCGCGCGCGACAGAGGTACAGTTGCATCGGTTTACGCAGCCGAGCCACCTTGCCGCAGTAAATCTGCAGCGGGAGGTCGGCAACAGGTTAAATGATAAAAAATACATAAAAATTGTGAAGTCCATATACAATCCCACATGTGAATAACGTCCTCAGTGAGTATAGGAAAGGTTCCTCTCCACCAGCATGCAGACGCACTATACACTCACCAGACTTAATGGACCCTTATTACAGGGAGTCAAATTGCGTATATGGGAAAAGCCAAGATGTCATACATGAGGTCACAGGAACAAATTCAAACCGCTGCTGTCATCTATTCAATATGTATATAAATAGCATATTCAAAGCTCCAGTGTTTCCAAAAAAACAGAGGGAGAGAAAGAAACACTCTCATAGTGCAGTATTTCAAATAATTTATTTAAAAAAAGAAGGTTGTATTGCACTTACATCCAAGAAGACAGGGATAAGCATTTATTGTAAAGGAATCACCGGTTCACACTTCACTTGCATTCCAGCTGACAGGAAATGACGTATCTCAAACACCACCCAACACAGTTTCGTCCGGCTATGTCTGACGTCCCCATTCTCTTACAGCCTTATTTATTTCTTGTACTTTTGTGTACATGAATGACATATTACCCGCAAAATAAGTTGGTAACATCATGAGTAACCAGATTATAGTTGAACTTGAAGATTTAAAAAACATACTGTAAAGTAATACAGCTCTGTATTTATTAAGAAATAATAAAAGGGGTTCTAAAGGCTCAAGATTTTTTACCTTAATGCATTGTATGCATTAAGGTAAAAAACCTTCTGGGTGCTGGGTGCAGCTTCCCCTCCAGCTCCCCCTCGTTTTACTTACCTGAGCCGGATATCGATCCAGCAATGTGCATGAGAGCAGCGGCTCTCTGGGGTCTCTCTCTCCTCATTGGCTCACACAGAAGTGAGAGCCATTGGGCATGCTGTGGTCAATCACAGCCAGTGAGCCAATCAGAAGAGAACAGGGGCAGGGCCGAGCCTGCTTAGGTGCCTCCAAAGCAATAGGCTTGCTTTTGGGGGCACTTGGCAGGGAGGACCGAAAAAGAAGAGGATCAGGGGTGCTCTGTGCAATGGCTTTGTTAGTACCTTTTTTCAGGTAAGTGTAACATGTTTTTTTTTTTTTTTTTACTTTTATAAACCTTTCTTTTATAAAAATTTCACTTTTTTTTTTAAAGCAGTCTGTGTATCTTAATTTAACGTGGTATTAGCTATGTGCAGTTCCTGTAAACCAGAAAGTGTAGGAGAGGAAGAAGCAGTACAAGGAGCCAGTCAGTTAATGTGTTAACAAGAAGAATGCTGATAGGAAGAAAATAATGAGAGTGGGAAAGAGATGAACTCATCACTGTGCTTCTTCTTCTTTCCCTGTCTAGTCACAGGCTGGAATGGATCCAGGATAACATGGGTTTAGAGGATGTAGGTTGAATGATGCAGGCAATCAGTCTAAGGACATCTAGAGGCAGAAAAAGGTACAGCAATTCTGGATTGAGGCTGAATATTGCATTAAAATGCTGGGTTTGTTATCTGATCTTCTAATCAACTTTTCTTTATTATCTTGTTATTTTTGGACAGAGTTCTGCTTTAAGTATACATCCTCAACAGGAAAGTGCTCTTGAACATTATTTTGAAACGTGATCCTCAAATTCAAAAACCTCTTTTGTATACTCATTTGTAAACTCCTGGCTTGATGTATGGATCCTGGTGTTGTATCTTTCCGGGATATGAATCTACAAGACCAACAATGAAGGCATCACCAAAGCAGCTTTTTCCTCATGCACAGTGGATGTTTTTACAACTTCTCTTTTTGGCTTCATGCACTTTTTTCTGCAGTCAGTAAATGCCCCAGCATGTTATCCTATGTGTCCATTCACACATAGGCTTTTATCAGCGTTTTTTGCTAGGGGCATTTTCTGGCTTGGAAAAAAACCCATAACAAGTGGGTTTGAAGAGGAGATTTTCAGCTGTAAAATACTCTAATCTAAATCCTGTTTATGGTGTCTGCTTGAATGGAATGGCTCAAGGTATGTGATTTACCAAATATTAAAGAATATCTATTCTTAGAGAGGAACTGCAGTCTGCTCACATAATTTGTAATAAAAACATAATTGCCATTCTGAAGCTTCCCTCCAACCACTTTGCATTTTATATATACTGTGATTCTGTACTTGCCAAATATGCTGCAGAAATCTCCCTCCACTAAGTCTGGCAGCAGCTATTTTAACTGTGGGCAGCTGAAGCCACTGCCCATTCACTTCCTAGATTTACACAGACACATACAAACACACACAGACAGATACACACGCACACACTCACACCACAGATTGCCTGCACATTTCTCCTCTCTTGATAAATACTCATGGATCCCTTCAGTGTCCTGATATCTCCGCCCTCATCCAGCCCCCTCCAGCTCTGCAGCTTTCCTTGGCTCTCCTATGACTCACCCCTCCTCCCTTGCTGGCAAACTCTCACGAGAGTGAGAGAGAGAGAGCTGTGCATGATGCCATTAGCCTAGGCCAGTGATGGCAAACCTTGGCACCCTTGATGTTTTGGAACTGCATTTCCTATGCTCATGCACTCTACAGTGTAGTTAAGCATCATGGGAAATGTAGTTTCAAAACATCAAGTGGGCTGAATAACAACAAGTGGGCTGAATAAAGTATTTACTGGCAGAAAAAAAATGTTTTACTATCCAAAGTTAAAACAAGGGCAGAAGATTTAACAGCTGGAAAGATGAAAAAATTACTGAAGGTCCACTTTAAGATCAAAGATGGAATAGAGTTGATTAAAGGCAAATTGACTGTGCACTTTGGAAGTGCAGTTGCACTGATTTTCCCTAGAGCTTAGTGAAAGTGGTGAAGCTCTGCTGATTTTCATCATCCAATCGTGTGCAAGCATAATTGCTGTTTTATTTATTTATTTTTTATTTTACTTGTACACGTTTGGGTATTCTTTACAAAGTGAAGCTTCACCACATTCACTAAGCTCCATTACAAAAAAGAAAAGGCCAAGTGGCCTAGATGCCCTCTCATGGACTGAATTGACAAATACAGTGCGTAAAATCAAATGAATTTTATTGACAAATAGTTTAAAAGGTATACAAAAAGTACACAATACAGATTAGTGTCCCTGTTGGGGAGACACTGAACATGTTTGCAGATTGTTAAAACATATTATACATATTAGATCGTGGTAATGGGATATGGATAGCGCCTGACATGTTTGGGACTTAATGGAGTTATGTCCTTCTTCCCAGTTCACACATATATACTGTATCTAAATGAAACAGTATAGTATAAATACAATATGTCAAGATGTAGTAAATTCATGCTATATAATGCTATGTGCAACTGTACATTGCAGTACTCACGTATCCGTGAGGGATTGGTATGTATAAATACACTCCAATACTGGCTCAGAGCAGAGCTGACGATAGGATACTGCTTATGCGTAGAGGTGACAGGTCTCAGTGCTGAAAGGATGTTGCAGAGACTGCATGATGCGATTCACAGGCCAACTTGTCTGTGTGAGTCACAAGGACCCAGGGCTGGTATAAAACCTGTGCCTTTATAACGCTAAAATACCAAGAGAAGGGATTTTGTATAAGTATATTGTGTGTATTCCTGATGTTATATCTAATGATTAAAAAGAACATTATCACTTGCATAGAGTGGTAATTATATATATGCCTGTAGCCTAATGGAGACTGTCATAATGTGGACAGCTCGCATGGCATCAGGCAAATTGCTATTGGGGTTTCCTGGTCAGTGTAATGATCACAGTATCCCCAAATAAAAGATTGTTGTGGTTAGGGTATGAGCTTAAACCTTAATCACAGAGTTATAATGAGATAATACAAGCCACATACCTCTATCAGCACATAGGGAGCCCAAGCAGTGAAGGTGTTCAATGCCCAAACAGCTTTCCTAGTGTTTCCTGAGTGTGGTATAAATACTTATCTGCTTAAAAAGTAATTAGTGAGATGTCCTGCAGCTGGTGCTTATTCTGAGGTCAGTATATGGGAATTAGCTTTATGAAAACAGGTCCCCTGGCGTGATGGCGCGCGACGCCACCCAGACATAGAGGCGTGGCGGCGTCCCGCGTCATTGCATCATGCGCATACGCATGCGTGTTGGGAGTGTAGACGTAGATGTAATTGCGCAGCTGCATGGGGATCGCCCGGAAGTGTCCCCATGACTCAATTAATCCAAAGGCCCTGCTGCTCTGAGAACTAGCGAAGGGCCTTTGTGCGCCAGGGACAAAACACTTGTGGCAAGCGCCCGCACCATGCCCATCAAACAACATCCATCAGTGTAAATTGTCACGTATATGATACATACATTCACT
Source organism: Pelophylax lessonae (assembly GCF_965119305.1). Lineage (NCBI taxonomy): Eukaryota > Metazoa > Chordata > Amphibia > Anura > Ranidae > Pelophylax > Pelophylax lessonae. Next base: position 433,414,668 of record NC_138771.1, read on the forward strand.
AAGCTCTGGGGAAAACATGTGCAACTGCACTTTCAAAGTGCACAGTCTATTTGCCTTTACTAAATCCACCTCGATATGTTGCAGTCTGCCAGTCTTTAGTTGTAATGGCTGTGTTGGTAGTTGTTTTTTTAATGCTAAGAATAAATGCCTGTTGATCATACCAGAATTCTTTGCTTTCTGTACACTGGACTGAAATCTCAAACAACATTATCAGCTTTCCCAGCTACTGTATATTTTGTGAGCCTTTAAAACACCTTCTACTATGTTACAGGCATAATATTGAGTGGTGGCACTGTGCTGCTCTGGGCTAATTGCTGCAGTTCCAGTGTCCACCAGCTGATGTCTCCTAGAAGCCAGCAGGCTGTAATGATCAGTTACACCTATGTTTAGCTGTCAGATGGCTATATAAGGCTGCTCTTCCCTTTCACAGTTCTTGTTTTCTGAAGTTTCCTATGTTCACTATTTGCTGTATATGCTTGTTTGTGTGTTTCACTGTAAAGAAATCTCACTTAATAGATATATACATTGTGTAATCTCAGTTTCCATGTGTAGCTACATGTGTCTGATCTCCCTCGCTGCTGCTGAATCCTGACATAAGGAGAGGAGATGGTCTGTAGTCCAAAACACTTCTTGTCCCAGGGCAGGGGTGTCAAACTCAATTTCTTTGCAGGCCGCATGAACATTATGGTTGCCCTTAAAGGGCCAGTTGTATCTGTAAGACCAGATGTCCAGCGAACCCCCCCCCCCACATCAGTTGTCAAGAGTCCCCCCACTTTCAGAAGTCAAGAGTCCTCCACCCTCCCTTACATCACAGTGCACCCCCCCCCTTACTTAGTGCTATTAGCAGGAAGAAGCTGGGGTAGAGAGAAAGTGCAGGGACTGGAGGAGGACCAAAAGAGGGCTGACAGCAGAGGCTCTACACAGAGAGATGCAGGATTTGTAGGAGGAGTTCTGTCCTCCTCTCTGCTGCCAACTGCTAAGACAAGGTAGGAGCAGAGCCAAGGAGGGTGCCACAGCTGCAGGAGAGGTGCACATGAAATGACCTGGCGGGTCAGATTCAGCCCTGGGGCCTTGTGTTTGACACATGTTCTAGAGTATCAACACTGCTCACAATAGATACAATACAGTGAGTGAAAACTTTTTTCTCTAGGACAGACAGTGTGCTACTGGCAGGATCTTGAGGTGAAAATACATGTTGAAAAAGGGCCTGAAAAGAAACCTAAAGTGACTGTAAACGATCACCTTGTAAAACAACCCATACCGTTTAAAATAGAAACAAAAGACAAAACATTGTATATAGATACAGTAAAACCTAAAACCTTATAAAAAAAAAAAACAGAGCTGGGGGAGGAGAAGAAGAAGCAGCACACAGAGCTTCCTAGTGAATGTGCGGGGGTGGGGTGTCTTCAACAAGATCCCAGCCCCCCCATGTGAATGAATATCGGGTACATAGTATCCCTACCCATTAACCAAAAACATTTTCAAAAGTAAGAACCAAGGAAACAGTTTTTTGAAATAGTGTCCCTCAATGTACATCCATCGTCAATCACAACGTCTGCCGGACATTGTGAATGGGCGATGCCCATTCACATGGGGGGGGGGTCTGGGGGCCCCCTTATTAAAGGGGGCTTCCAGATTCCAATAAGTCCCCCACCCGCAGACCCTGACAACCAGAGCCCAGGGTTGTCAGGAAGAGTCCCTTGTCCCCATCAACATTAGGGACAAAGTACTTTGGAGTGGGGGGGGGGCAAAGCCTGCCCCAAAGAATTCACCCCCTCATGTTGAGGGCATGTGGCCTGGTATGGTTGAGGAGGGGGCCGCTTGCTCATCCCCCCCTTTTTCTGACCTGCTAGACTGCATGCTCAGATAAGGGTCTTGTATGGATTTGGGGGGGGCCTTAAGCCATTTTTTTTCTTTATTTTGGTGTGGGGTTCTCCTTAATATTCATACTAGGCCCGAAGGGCTTGGTATAAACGGGGGGGGGGGGCAACTCTGGGAGCTGGCAATACATTACAGCAGTATAAAACAGGAGGCTACAAAAGCAGCCGAGTTTGCCCAGGGGACTTAATATGAGGCCCCACACTTGTAGAAACAAAGTACGATTACATACCATAGTATACAATAGTTTTATTAAACAGGTAACAAAGAGTATATATTGTCCAGTTACACATAATAAAACTGATCAATATTGGCAAGAACTTGAATTACAGCATTGGCATACATATAGGAACCATGATATAGTCCTGCATCTTGTGCACTCTACGCGTTTCGGCCAGAAAGTCAGATCCGGGAGCCATGGGGGAGACCAGCGAGTGGAGGGGTCACGGGGAGAGCAGACCAGAGAGTGATGAGGTGTATCCATGTATCTACTATAAGTGCAAATAAAAAAGGGGGAATGGTAAGAAAACCCCTGATCTGCCAATCAGGGATTGTGCTAGTGTGTGTGTGGTATGAGTGACCAAAAAAGTAATACCGACTGGCAGAAAAGGGAAATTAATTTTGTGTTCAAATATGGCCAGATATTCAATCGCCAGCCACTATTGCATAGTATTGAAAAAGTGTGTATTAAAAATGATAAAAAAAAGCCCAAAAATGGAAAAAAGGGAAAAAAAAGGGAACTAAGAATAAAAGGGGGGGATGAACATGAAAGAAGTAAGCTCACTTACTGTAACAGAAATGGAGTGTGAACAACCAGGGATAGTGCTAACAGGGTGCTAACAGGGTGAGGCTCTGCTCCCTCATAGGCTCCCAAACGCATGCACTGGACCTTCCTTTTTTTTTTTTAAATATTAGGGTATTTACATTCAAATTAGGTGAAAGGTGTAGGAATTTCAACAGTTTGTATATGTGCCTCCCACTTTTTAAGGGACCAAAAGTAATGGGACAATTGGCTGCTCAGCTGTTCCATAGCCAGGTGTATTTCAAGTGTGCTATTTGCATTTGGAATCTGTTGCTGTCAACTCTCAATATGAGATCTAAAGCGCTGTCACTATCAGTGAAGCAAGCCATCATTAGGCTGAAAAAACAAAATAAACCCATCAAAGAGATAGCAAAAACATTAGGTGTGGCCAAATCAACTGTTTGGAACATCCTGAAAAAGAGAGAACGCACCGGTGAGCTCAGCAACACCAATAGACCCGGAAGACCACAGAAAACAACTGTGGTGGATGACTGAAGAATTATTTCCTTGGTAAAGAAAACACCCTTCACAACAGTTGGCCAAGAACACTCTCCAGGAGGTAGGTGTATGTGTGTCAAAGTCAACAATCAAGAGAAGACTTCACCAGAGTGAATACAGAGGGTTCACCACAAAATGTAAACCATTGGTGAGCCTCAAAAACAGGAAGGCCAGATTAGAGTTTGCCAAACAACATCTAAAAAAGCCTTCACAGTTCTGGAACAACATCCTATGGACAGATGAGACCAAGATCAACTTGTACCAGAGTGATAGGAAGAGAAGAGTATGGAGAAGGAAAGGAACTGCTCATGATCCAAAGCATGCCACCTAATCAATGAAGCATGGTGGTTGTAGTGTCATGGTGTGGGCATGTATTACTGCCAATGGAACTGGTTCTCTTGTATTTATTGATGTGACTGCTGACAAAAGCAGCAGGATGAATTCTGAAGTGTTTCGGGCAATATTATCTGCTCATATTCAGCCAAATGCTTCAGAACTCATTGGACAGTGCTTCACAGTGCAGATGGACTATGATACTGCGAAAGCAACCAAATAATTTTTTAAGGGAAAGAAGTGGAATGTTATGCAATGGCCAAGTCAATCACCTGACCTGAATCCAATTGAGCATGCATTTCACTTGCTGAAGACAAAACTCAAGGGAAAATGCCCCAAGAACAAGCAGGAACTGAAGACAGTTGCAGTAGAGGCCTGGCAGAGCATCACCAGGGATGAAACCCAGCGTCTGGTGATGTCTGGTGATGTCTATACATTCCAGACTTCAGGCTGTAATTGACTGCAAAGGATTTGCAACCAAGTATTAAAAAGTGAAAGTTTGATTTATCATTGTTAATCTGTCCAATAGGTGGGAGGCACATATACAAACTGTTGTAATTCCTACACCGTTCACCTGATTTGGATGTAAATACCCTCAAATTAAATCTGAAAGTCTGCAGTTAAAGCACATCTTGTTTGTTTAATTTCAAATCCATTGTGGTGGTGTATAGAGCCAAAAAGATTAGAATTGTGTGGATGTCCTAATATTTATGGACCTGACTGTATATACTTTTATCTTCTTCTACAACTTGCCACTGGACCGGTCCATTAAACACCGACTATCTGTCCTCAGTCTTCCTGTCACTCCTGTGTCTGTCATGGCCACTGCCACAGCCTGCCCTATGTGAGATGGATAGCTCTGATGTCTGACGTCATTGCGCACACCACAATCATGTGAGGGATGTTCTCTGGAAATATTCATCAGTTTGCACTAGGGGCAGCAGTATGAGATGGGAAAATGCTGCCCGTAACGCGTGGCAAACTGATAACACACAAAACTGCTGGAAAAAAAACTTGGGTGTCTATTTACTTTTTTAAAAGTGAATTTGGGTGCGCTGATAAATCTTAAACAAACCGTGAAGCTGCTATCAAAGATCCAGATACCTGATCTTTGTCTATTTACTGCCCCTCTCAAAGTGCCGCCTGGGTTCAATGGACCCAGCAGGATCCATGGTAGGGCCAGCCTAGTTTAAATTAAATTTTTTCTTCAGAAAAGTCAGTATTGCTGCAACAGACTACATACATTGTACAGATGCGCCACTTTACAGGCACATTAAGGTTGGCCATACATGTTCAATATTCTTGTACAATGTTCTGTTAGATTTGCCAAAATCTATATAATATGAGGTCAAAACTAAACAACACTTTCAATTGTATCCTATAAGGCAGGCCTTTGTACTACATAGTTGAAGGTAAATATAAAGAAAAAATTGTACAGATAATTGTAAGAAAATTGTATAATGTATGGCCAGCCTAAGGGGACCCCCCCCCCAGGCACAATATTTAAAGTTATTTTTCATTTTTATTTTTCCACTTTAGGCATCATTAAAATCACTGCTCCTTTAAAATTGACCAATTAAAAAAATATTTTTTGCATTGATACATGTCCCCCAGGGCAGTGCCCGGGTCCCCATACACTTTTTATGACAATAAATTGCATATAAGCTGGGGGGGCGTGGCCGACGCGTAGCTGTATGGATGTGTGAGCTCGTCGCTCCGCCAACACAGGGACAATATCCAACAACATCGGCGCTCTAACTTCACCGATCGCCTCACCAAGACCCTCATCAGCTTCACCTCATCCTCCTACGTCCATCGATATGGCTAGGAAGAAGAAAGACGGCGGGCAACCCCGTCAACTCCAACACTTCTTCATGCCCCATAGCCAGCAGCGGAGCCAAGATGGCGCCGGCAGCAGCTCCCCGGCCTCCTCGAGCGGGACCTCTCCGGCACATCCCAGCCCTACTTCTCCGCAGTGCCAGAAGGCAGGCCAGCCCCGGTCTCCAACGGCCTCGACACCGCTCACAGGAAGCCCGGCGAAGAGCAGGCCACGGCTGACAGAGGATTCACCATCTGGGGAGGTAAGCCATGAGGAGGTTTCCTCTCTGAACTCCACTAGAGAGCTTGCTTTTAATATAGACTCCTTCCCTGTCAGTGACCGGCCGGTCTCTGAGGTGAAGCTGAGGGACATGATGATGTCCCTAAGGGCCTCCATGCACGCTGATTTCATGGCCTGTGTAAAATCATTTAAAGGAGATGTCAAGGCCTTGGGAGGCCGCATGGACAAGGTGGAGAACAAAATGGGGGAATTTGCTGCATCCCATAACGAGCTAATTGACTCCCACTACAGTCATGAGGAAGAGATAGACAAACTAAAAAACAAAATTGCAGATATGGAGGACAGATCACGGCGTAACAACGTCAAGATTCGGGGGATCCCCGAATCTATACAGCCCCACGATCTAGAACGTTATGCCAGGGATCTGATCCATGCAGTCCTGCCATCCGCACCCTCTTCCGAACTGGTGATTGATCGCATACATCGCCTCCATAAACCTTCCCACATCTCTGAAGACATCCCAAGGGATGTTATCATGAGAGTTCATTTTTACCACATAAAAGACCGTTTGATGTCAGAGTTCCGCAAAATGACTCCTGTTCTGGATAAGTATGCCAGGATCCAGCTGTTTGCTGACTTATCCCAACATACTCTCCAAAAACGGAGGAACCTTTAACCGCTTACTAAGGCGTTGAGGAATCATGCTATCATTTACAAGTGGGGGTTCCCGGTCAAATTGACTGTCACATACAACAATAAGGCCCACACCATCACATCTCTGCAAGCTGGTCTGGATCTGCTTCAGTCATGGGGAATTCTCCCTACTCCCGGAGCTGATCCCACTACACCGTCCAACAGAGTGTCCCCTCTCCCGGAAGAGTGGCACACGGTCACATATGGGAAGAAGGGAAAGAAATCCTCCAAGGGAACGCCGCCTCACGATACCAACACCTGAATGTCCCTGGGCATACGGCTGCTCAGGCCACTAGTACTTTCTCCCCCTCGCAATGTTAAGCAGCATGACTGCATTCGAGACCATTCTCATTTTTTTACTGACTTTTTCTTTGTTCATTCCTTCTGTTTTCTCTACCTATGAGTGTTTCCCTACCCTCCACCAATGTTGTCAGCTCGTCATGTGGAAACCTGGACCGTCTCTACATCTGGAACCACCCGACAGCCGTCACCCAGCTGTGTCCTCCTGCGCCACCGTGGATCTCCGCCTTGAAGTTCATCTGATGCATCTAGCTACAGGTACTCTATCCCCTCTAATATCAACAATATATGCCCGTTAAAATAACAACCTTTAATGTTCGGGGCCTAAATCACCCGGCCAAGAGGTCATCTCTATGGTCTGAAGCGCTGAAACTTCAGAGCGATGTACTGTGTATACAGGAAACCCACCTGCAGCAGAACTCTGCCCCCACTTTGGCTCACAAGAACTTTCCGCACATCTTTCAGGCATTGGCTTCCCAAAAGAGAAAGGGAGTACTGATTGCGGTTAAGGACTCTGTAGCATTCTCATTAGTGGACCTCAAAACTGACCCCAATGGGAGATATGTCATAGTTATCTCTGAAGTGAATAACGTGCCACTAACGTTGGTCAATGCCTACTCCCCCATTACCTGGTCGGACCACGCCCTGGTCTCCGTAGTATTGCGCAAGTCCGGGGTGCCTGGCCCTGCGTATCTATGGAGAGCCAACAGCCAGGTTCTGGAATCCCCGCACCATGCCAAATATATTGCTAAATGTTTGCAGGAATATTTTTGTGATAACGCTGGTTCTGTGGCGGACCATGCGACTGTGTGGTGCGCTCACAAAGCTTTTATAAGAGGTATTCTCATACAGCTTTGTTCTAGGCTTAAGACGCAGAGGAGTCAGCAACTTGACCACATTCTGGACGAGATCAAAATATTAGAACCTTTGAATAAGGCTTCCCCCTCACAGCCGCTAGCCCAAAAGCTTTCCTGACTTAGGCTAGATCTCCGGCAATTATTGATTACCAATCAGGATAAACTCTTCAGAGCTTTAAAACTCTCCCACTATTCACAGGGCAATAAGGCGGGCAAGGTGCTAGCCAACCGCTTAAAAGCGAAACAGGTTAGAAACAGAATCGCACACTTGATTGATCCCGCCACCAAGGCAAAAATCATGGATCCTCAGGCAATTGCTGATTCTTTTGCGAGCTATTACGGCTCATTATACAACCTGAAGGATGATCCTTCTACCCCACAACCTACGGATCAGTCCATTTCGGACTTTCTGTCCTCCATAAACCTGCCCCGCCTCTCTTCTGAACAACTTCAGGCTCTAAATGCTCCGATTTCACCCCTTGAAATAGCAAAGGCTATCCGCACGTTGCCAAGTGGGAAATCACCTGGACCTGATGGTTTGCCTAACCTCTATTATAAGACGTTTAGTGATGTGCTCAGTCCACACCTGTCTCTGGTATTCGAGAATGCTGTCTCCTCTGCCTCACCACCGCAGGAAATGTTGCAGGCTTACATTGTGACATTGCCTAAACCGGGGAAGGACCCTACGTCCCCCCCCAAATTTCAGGCCGATTTCATTATTGAACACCGATGTGAAACTGTATGCAAAGGTTGTTGCGCTGAGGCTGCACCCTGTCTTGCCTGACCTGGTCCAAGCGGACCAGGCTGGGTTCGTGCGGGGTCGTCAGACCTCGGACGCAACGAGAAGAGTGATTGGCCTTATTGAAAAAGCGAACTCTGGTCGGATGCCTTCTCTGCTGCTGTCCTTGGACGCGGAGAAGGCATTCGACCGGGTACATTGGGCGTACATGTCTCAGGTCTTGCTGAAGTTCGGCTTTCAGGGCCCCATCATCTCAGCAATTCTTGCACTGTATTCGAACCCATCTGCCAGGGTCTACACCTCCAATATGCTGTCTCAACCTTTTTCCATCACGAATGGTACCAGACAGGGGTGCCCGCTGTCCCCATCAATTTTCAATCTATTGATTGAGCCACTAGCGGAAGCAGTCAGATCCTCGAAAGACATCAGCGGCATACGTATAGGCTCCAGACATCATGTGGTGAACTTATTCGCAGATGACGTCATCATATTTCTAAGGGATCCTGTTCGATCCCTGGCCGCAACCCACGACATATTGCAAAGGTTTAGTCTAGTGTCATACTATAAGGTGAATTTTGCAAAATCATTGATTTTACCGATAGCTATACCCCCAAAGCAGTGTAGTTACCTGGCCGCACAATACCCTTATACATGGAAAACACATAGTATACCCTACTTGGGTATCCAACTAACTCCGAAACCCTCTCAACTAGTTGAAGCCAACTTACCGCCCTTAATAACTAAAATAGCTGCCGAGTGTGCTCGAATTTCCAAAACAGAACTTACATGGTCAGGACGTCTTGCCTCATTTAAGATGCTCCTCCTGCCGCAAATCCTTTATATCTTTAGAACGTTAGTGGTCCCCATCCCACGTAAATTTCTTACACAACTGCAGGCTGCCCTGAGGGGGCTGGTGTGGGGAGGGAAGCGTCCTAGGAGTAAGCATACTCTCTTGGTTAAGCATTGGTCGGCGGGAGGAATGGGCATAATAGATGTTAAAGATTACTTATTGGCATCACACTTGGCCCAACTACGTGCTTGGGTTTCTTCCGAACATGGGACTACCTGGAGCACTATGGAAACTGAGTTTTGTGCCTCTTCCTCCCTGCGATCGGTGCTTCTGGCTGATAGGTGGCGACCTATGTCACTGAGGGACAAACCGTTGTCGATTCAGGCTTCCCTCTTGGCGTGGAGGGAGTTTGCCTCGGCCACACCAGACCCCTCTTTACTTGTGAAAGTGCCCGTTCCCATTCATGTCTTGGAACTAATTATGCCCCATGTGTCTCTTAAACATTGGGTGGCGAGGGGTATCTCCTCGGTTGACAACTTGCTGAACGGAACCGCCTTAAAACCTTTTTCCCAACTCCAGACCACATACAACCTCCCTCCTAATGACTTCCTCACCTACGTGAGCATATCCCACTTGCTCCGATCTCTACTGTCCCCACATTTATATCTCCTGTCTGCAGGCTGGCTGTTTTTGTTAGGCACCTCGAGGGCGGCGAAAGGCACGTCCCTGTTCTACAACTGTCTCCAACAGAAAACGGTGTTTCGTAAGACGACACCTCTGCTCAAATGGGAGGCGGATCTGGGAGAGGAATTCACTGGTGAACAATGGCGGAATGCACTCCGCTCCGTCAGGTCCGCTTCCTCTTGTGTAAACCACTGGGAACTTTCTCAAAAAATTAATCTGCGTTGGTACCTCACGCCATACCGACTGTCCAAGTTCATACCAGATCACTCTCCTCTTTGCTGGCGGGAATGTGGGGAAATAGCCCATCTTAAACATGTATTTTGGTCCTGTAGGAACCTGACCAGCTTCTGGAACAAGCTATTTTCCATTATCTCTGATATCACAGGTGTCCTCACCTGTCCTTCCCCCGCACTGGCTATTCTAAATGTGGGTATAGACAAATTTCCCAAGGACTGTAGGTGTATAGTATCGCATATCCTCTTAGCTGCTAGGGGCCTGATCGCTCGTAGATGGAAAGAGGTTGAGATGCCTAGCGTATCTGCAGTCTTAGACCTGGTCAAGACTAACCAAACGTATGAAAGTATGCTTGCACGAAAAGCGGGCAAAGGGACTGAATACGACAAAAACTGGAAATTGTGGTGTTCTTGGATTTCCAAAAATTGAAATGTGTATCTAACTTCCATTTGAGCTGACCACTCCCCCCTTTTCCCCTTCCCCCATCCCCCCCCCCCCAACTACCCACCATTTCTAGTTCTTAACTGTACACCCCTATAGTAATACGTTTGTTCTGCTTTTGCAGACTCGTGGATATATTGAGTGTGAAATTCGGTGCTTGAAAAAATTTTATCAATACAACTACTAGCCTCTTCCTCCCTCCCCTCCCCCTCCCCCCTATCCCCTCCTCCCCCCCTCTCCTTGCCCTCCATCTGCCTTCCATTCCTTGCCCTGCCCTTCTCCCTCTTGCCTTCCCTCCCCCCCCCCTCTATCTCCCCCCCTCCTCCCTCCTCCCCCTTCTATCCCCCTCCCCTCCTTCCCTTCCATCTGGTCCGCATTCCCCCTCCTCTCTCCCTTTCTTTCTTTCTCTCTCTCTCTTCTCCCCCCCTCATCCCTCTATACTCCTACCTTATGCCCCGTCTCCCCTCTCTCCCCCCCCCATCATCATCATCTTCTTCTCTCCCTCCCCCCTCCCCCCCCTCCTCTCCCTCCCCCCCCCTTCTTGAAATGGACCAACCTAAGTGTTGAATTACAAGATGTAAAATTCCATTGCTTGACTAACTGCGGATGTATTGGTCATTTGGGACGTTGCACCTCATACTCGATGTTATTGTCACCTCTATGCTTTGCACTGTTCTGCATTGTTCTCTGTATAACCTTGTTCTTGAAAAACTTCAATAAAAACTTAATATTAAAAAAAAAAATTGCATATAAGCTTTTAAGTTGAGGACTTTTGATTTTTCATGTTCGTGTCCCATAGACTATAATAGAGTTTGCATGTTCCCTGTTTGAGATGTTCTGGTGCGAACTGAACAGGGGGGTGTTCGACCCATCCTTAATCTTAATGAAGCAAAGTTTATTCTTCCAACTTGACATACTGTAGGTAAAGCTTTAGTTTTGCTTTCATAAACAAACATGCATTTTTTACAGTTCTATAGCCATCCATTTAATTTTAATGCAATATTACATACTTGTCATATTACATAAAGTCCTGATCTGGCTGTTTTTTCTATATGGAACCCTACATCATGCTCTTCCCTAAATCTATCCTCTTTGCTGGCGGGAATGTGGGGAAATAGCCCATCTTAAACATGTATTTTGGTCCTGTAGGAACCTGACCAGCTTCTGGAACAAGCTATTTTCCATTATCTCTGATATCACAGGTGTCCTCACCTGTCCTTCCCCCGCACTGGCTATTCTAAATGTGGGTATAGACAAATTTCCCAAGGACTGTAGGTGTATAGTATCGCATATCCTCTTAGCTGCTAGGGGCCTGATCACTCGTAGATGGAAAGAGGTTGAGATGCCTAGCGTATCTGCAGTCTTAGACCTGGTCAAGACTAACCAAACGTATGAAAGTATGCTTGCACGAAAAGCGGGCAAAGGGACTGAATACGACAAAAACTGGAAATTGTGGTGTTCTTGGATTTCCAAAAATTGAAATGTGTATCTAACTTCCATTTGAGCTGACCACTCCCCCCTTTTCCCCTTCCCCCATCCCCCCCCCCCAACTACCCACCTGTTCTAGTTCTTAACTGTACACCCCTATAGTAATACGTTTGTTCTGCTTTTGCAGACTCGTGGATATATTGAGTGTGAAATTCGGTGCTTGAAAAAATTTTATCAATACAACTACTAGCCTCTTCCTCCCTCCCCTCCCCCTCCCCCCTATCCCCTCCTCCCCCCCCTCTCCTTGCCCTCCATCTGCCTTCCATTCCTTGCCCTGCCCTTCTCCCTCTTGCCTTCCCTCCCCCCCCTCTATCTCCCCCCCTCCTCCCTCCTCCCCCCTTCTATCCCCCTCCCCTCCTTCCCTTCCATCTGGTCCGCATTCCCCCTCCTCTCTCCCTTTCTTTCTTTCTCTCTCTCTCTTCTCCCCCCCTCATCCCTCTATACTCCTACCTTATGCCCCGTCTCCCCTCTCTCCCCCCCCCCATCATCATCATCTTCTTCTCTCCCTCCCCCCTCCCCCCCCCCTCCTCTCCCCCCCCCCCTTCTTGAAATGGACCAACCTAAGTGTTGAATTACAAGATGTGAAATTCCATTGCTTGACTAACTGCGGATGTATTGGTCATTTGGGACGTTGCACCTCATACTCGATGTTATTGTCACCTCTATGCTTTGCACTGTTCTGCATTGTTCTCTGTATAACCTTGTTCTTGAAAAACTTCAATAAAAACTTAATATTAAAAAAAAAAATTGCATATAAGCTTTTAAGTTGAGGACTTTTGATTTTTCATGTTCGTGTCCCATAGACTATAATAGAGTTTGCATGTTCCCTGTTTGAGATGTTCTGGTGCGAACTGAACAGGGGGGTGTTCGACCCATCCTTAATCTTAATGAAGCAAAGTTTATTCTTCCAACTTGACATACTGTAGGTAAAGCTTTAGTTTTGCTTTCATAAACAAACATGCATTTTTTACAGTTCTATAGCCATCCATTTAATTTTAATGCCATATTACATACTTGTCATATTACATAAAGTCCTGATCTGGCTGTTTTTTCTATATGGAACCCTACATCATGCTCCCTCTGATGTATGCACAATGATAGAAGTGAAGCTTTGGCATCAGCAGCAGCAGCAGATATATAATATTACTGTATAATACGCACAGTCAGCACTAGAAGGAGAAAAGCAATAAAAGGAGTTACAGTATATGACAAAATAATATTTGTAATATGACTGTGGGTTCCCAGAGTTAACCCCTTTCCATACTCTGTTTTCAACAAACCACCACCCTGGCTCTCTTTCTATTTATACTTAGAATGCCTAAGCCTCTAATACTGTGGGCAGACAGTCCTCGTATTTATGATTATAAAGGTAGGCGCTACTTCTAAACTTCCTGATGACGTTTACGTGTAAAATGCATTAAGGTCTGGTCACGGCTATCACTTCCGGGTTGTCAGAGACTTCACATTCAGGTCGGTGGAACTCATGCTGATTCTCTTTGGAAAGGGGCAGTGCTTATTAATTCGATTTCTCACCCCTGATGAAGTTTATTTATTAGGCGAAACATGTAGGGTCTGTTTTTGGGAACACTTTATATATTTCTGGTTACACATGGCTTTTGAAGGGAGGGAGTTTTTGTTTGATTTATTTGAGAGATGAGACAGTGATCAGCAAATTAGATTAGAATTGTTTAGTACAGGAATTGTAGTTACAGTATATTTTTAAAAGAATTGGGACACCTGCCTTTACAAGCACATGAACTTTAATGGCACCCCAGTCTTAGTGTGTAGGGTTCAATATTGAGTTGGCCCACTCTTTGCAGCTATAACAGCTTCAACTTTCTGGGAAGGCTATCCACAAGGTTTAGAAGTGTGTCTATGGAAAAGTTTTGACCATTCACCCAGAAGCAAATTCGTGAGGTCAGGCACTGATGTTGAATGAGAAGGCCTGGCTCACAGTCTCTGTTCTAATTCATTCCAACGGTGTTCTATCGGGTTGAGGTCAGGACTCTGTGAAGGCCAGTCAAGTTCCTCCACCCCAAACTTGCTCATCCATATCTTCATGGACCTTGCTTTGTGCACTAGTCCAAATTATTTGGTGGCGGGGGGTTATAGTGAAGGGTTTTTTTTTTTTAGGGGTTGGGCTTCGCCCCTTAGTTCCAGTGCAGGGAACTCTTGAGGCCTCCCTATACCAAGACATTTTGGACAATTTTATGCTCCTAACTTTGTGGGAACAGTTTGGGGATGGTCCCTTCCTGTTCCAACATGACTGCACACCAGTGCACAAAGCACTGTTTATTTATTTATTTATTTATGTACACTAACAGTATTGTATAAGTGGTATCATAGTGCAAGTGGAAATTATTCCACAGATGCATGGACACTGATATTATTGGAACGTGTAGAGTTTACTACATGGACACTATTAGAAGGCATTTCTAGTGATATTGAAAAGTGTACAATTTATTGTCACACTTGTTGACAATTTTGTGTCTATAAGCAGAGTTTCGAAGTAGCGCCTACTTTTATAATCATAAATGTTCTTAGTGTTTTAAACACTTAAAGGGACAGCTGCTAATCACTAAAATATATTTTAAGTTAGTGCCCTTTTATATATATAATTCTACATATCTGATAATGTATATTGAGAATTCTACTGCCGTTACTCCACTAACACTACACTATACATAGAGAATCAAACACAAAGTGATAATGATTTAAAATAAAAGACGCTACACAAAATTAATTGCTAAATTCCAATGCAGGGATTTGGTTTATACTGAGTGGACTTTCTGGCTTTCGCATATTGGAAGTATTTTCTGGATGTTGGAAGCAGTTCACTAAGGGCCAATTCATACTTAAAGCAGAACTCCAAGAATTTTCTTTATTGCCAACTTACAGTACATGAGTCTAGGTTTGCACAAAGTAATTAGCTTATATCAGGAGAGTCACTGGGGGTGCTTAAAACAACTGTAGCTGCCCTCAATATATAGACTGATAGCTACAATCTTCCAGGTCCTGCTTTAATGACTTCTCCTTCCACTCTATTCTTTGTATTTTTATTCCCCACTGTATTCACTGTGCAGAGGCTACTACAGCTTAAGCAGGAACTGGAGAATGGTGGCTTCTACAGTGGTTTTCGACATCCCCAAAGGCCCTCCAGGTTTAAGATATGGAATATTATATTGTGCCAAGTTGGACCAATGAAAGCTGGCAATAAAAATAATTCCTGGATTTTTCATTATGTTAACACATGCATGTTATAGCATGCATTATTGTGCATGGCGGCAAAGCAGCCAATTTATTATGAATAGGCTACCAGAGCTCCACATTACAAATGCCAGAACTTTCCCATCACACATTCCAACTAGCCTGCAAAAAAAAAAAAAAAAGACAAATTAGCCCTGTCTAACAGTTCATGTCAAAGACGGGGTTTAGTTTCACATACAGTACTTGCAAATGTGTGTGAAAGCCAAAAGTGCTTCATCAAGGCTCTTCTGTATACTGTGGTCCTAACTCTATTGTTTTGAGAATCCCCCAGTTGGAGCAGATTTAGCAGTAGATACATTAAGGGCAGGTTTGCCTGGAGGGAGCCCACTCCTCCTTAAAGGCACAGTGACAAATTGGACACCCAGCAAAAGCACAATGGCAGCTGAAAGCATCCAATGTGTCCCCACGCACAAGTCCACTGGCAAGCTGTGTAGATAAGTGGTAACCACCCTAATCTATAACTAGACTTTACAGTAAGGTGCACATTATATGGGCTACCTTAGTTTACCTCGGGGGGATGTTTGCTACTATTCAGTGAAAAGGACAGTGTCTCCCCATGTGAGCTAAAATTACATTTTGAAAAACTTTAAAGTCCTCTCTTAGGATGGTCTTTTTTTATATTGTTAATTATTAACCACTTAACAACCACACGCTGCAGTTATACTGTGGCAGGCAGCCACTCCTGCGCAAACCACCGTAGGTATACGTAGGTCAAGCGCAGGGAGCTAGGGGGCGATCCCACCCTCGCTTGTCAGCGGGGAAGCCGATGCGTGGGGCAGGCGGGTCTGATTGCCACCTGACACCCATGATCATTCCCCACTGAGAGAAAAGAACGGTCAGCTGTTGTAAACACAGCTGACCGTTCTTCTCCCTGGAATGATCACAGAGCCCCTGTGATCCTTCTATATAGGATCACAGGTCTCTATGATCGTTTCACAAGCCACGCCCCCCACAGTTAGAAACACGCCCCTAGGTACACATTTAACCCCTTGATAACCCACACTGTTAACCCCTTCCCTGCCAGTGTCATTATTACAGTAACAGTGCATATTTTTTAGCACTGATTACTGTACTGATTACAGTATTAATGTCACTGGTCCCCCCAAAAGTGTCAAAAATGTCAGTCAGGGGTCCGATCTGTCAGCTGCAATGTCGATGTCCTGCAAAAAATCGCAGATCGCCACCATTACTAGTAAAAGAAAAAACAAAAAAAACAAAAAAAAAATAAAAATTGCACAAGTGATCAAATACCACCAAAAGAAAGCTCTATTTGTGGGGGGAAAAGGACATACATTTTATTTAGGTCGCACGATCACGCAATTGTCCGTTAAAATAATGCAGTGCCGAATCGCAAAATATGGCCTGGTCATTAAGGGGGCAAATCCTTCCGGTCCAGAAGTGGTTAAGATCTACTTAACATATGATGAGGTCCTGGGGTGTGTTCGCTACTTTTTAAATGCCCTCCTATATGGGATACTGAGGTTTTGGGGTGATACACCACCTATTTTTGTCTTTTCTCCCCACCGCCATGAGTTTACCGCATCACTTGCTTCTCATTTAAATCAATTCCCCTTTAAGGTTCCTGAAGAAGTGTAGTCTGTAAAACGCACTGAAAGTTGTGATGTATTTATCTTTTTTTCTTTTTCCAGTTTTTGGAATTCTATGATGTTTTATGCAATAAAATACATACAGTATATATATATATATTTTTTTTTTTTTTCAAAAAGATTGTTTTTGTCCATTCCTGAGGTTGAAGTATAAGCACCTTGAATTTTTCACATTTGTTTTGTGTTTATTTTGTATTTTCTGTTAGGGATGTGGTGCTGAGGTTACCCATTCATGCCAAATCGTATCTAGCATTTGGTTGTGTGAAAAAAGTCAAGCCGTTAACATATTTGACCCCTTTGGGCATATTTGTAGCAATATGGCTTTATTGTGTTTAGTGCAGACTCTCGGTGTGAACCCCTTGTATGTACCTTTAAAGCAGGACACCCCCAATATTGAAACAGAGAGGCAGTACTCAACCCAAAATAGATTCCTTGATCCTCCACATAATCCAGAAACAATTACATAGTTACATAGTTAGTGAGGTTGAAAAAAGACATCAGTCCATCCAGTTCAACCTATGATGTGTGTGTGTTTGCTTTTAACCGTACATTGTATACCCCTGTATGTTGTGGTCTCCAAGGTGCCCATCTAATAGTTTTTTGAAACTATCAATGCTCCCAGCTGATACGACTGCTTGTGGAAGAGAATTCCACATCCTTACCGCTCTTACAATGAAGAACCCCTTACGCATTTTAAGGTTAAACCGCCTTTCCTCTAGTTTTAGTGAATGGCCACGTGTCTTATTGTATCTCCTTTCTCTGAATAGTTTGTTCCTTATGCTAGGGTCGCCAGTACAGTATTTGTACATTGATATCATATCCCCCCTCAATCGTCTCTTCTCCAGAGAGAATAAGTTCAGTGCTTGTAGTCTTTCCTCATAGCTGATGTCCTCCATTACCCTAATTATTTTTGTTGCCCTTCTCTGGACTCTTTCCAATTCCAGCACATCCTTCCTGAGGACCGGTGTTTCAGCAAGTCACAGCTTGGGTTGTGACTTGCTGAAATGGCAGTGCAATAAAGTATCTGAAGGGTGCTCACATAATGATCTGCAAATTCTGCTTACTGCAGTGGCGCTATAAGCCAAGACTGTTTAATATCCTGCCCTAGAAGGTGGGTTTACGGCAACCTGGGCTCAGTGAAAGCGGGTTGAAAGATGCTAATTGTCATTTAATGTGGAAGACTGATGACATCTACTGGCAGAAAATAATTACTGTTGGAGAGCATTGCAGTAAAGCTGTTTATATATATATATATATATATATATATATATATATATATATACATTATTTTATTTTTTTGCCAATTTTTTAAAACATTTTTTCTGGGGTTCTGCTTTTAGGAGGCTTGCTACCAAATCAGACTTTCCACAAAATGTTATAGAAAGATGATTGTGAAATTCTCTTTGCTGGTTGGAAAAGTTGGATACTGAGAAGTTTGTTTTTTCTACTGTAAATTAGCCTCACTCATATGCATTTTCTATTGCTAACTATAAGCTGATCAAACAGCAGCTGCCACTGTATGGTGTTGCCATAAAATAAAAGCATTAGGCCTACCTCCCATGTATTTTTGTTCTCCCTGGCAATGCTTGAAAAAACACCAACCACCCTACACTATACTCTCATTCAAGCTCAGGTGGAATGAGTGCTACTGGCTGCCCAGAACAGACCACCTTGCAGTTGTAGAGTGGCAGTTGAGTGCTGAATGCTGGGACGCTCCTTGAGCTCCAGCACCCTGCACTAGAAGATGTCACATCACACCTCTGTGTCAGGTAGAGTGATCTCCATCCGACAGATGACTGCTAGTCCCAGCCTCTGCTGTACTTGTTGTGGAGCTATGATGGACCGTGTCGGTCAGATAGGTAGGTAGGTGACGGTCAGTAACTTAACTAAGGGCAGCAGGCTGACAGGACAAACATTACATCAGTTGTTAATTTATTGTTAACTCCTTGGTGGTGCTGGAAGAATTTTTTTTTTTTTTGGGGGGGGGGGGGTAATTAATTAACTCTACTACTGGCCAGTAATGCAGCACAAAAGGGATTAATAAACTGCTACTGGTCACTAATGCATTAATGGCCAGTGGCAGTGTTAATTATTCACCCCTTCATGCTGCTTTACTGGCCAGAGGCACTGCTTAATAACCCCTCCATATTGCATTATAAATGGGTTAATTAAAACTGCCACTGCTGCATTAGTGACCATTGGCAGTATTTAACCCCTTTGTGCTGCATTACTGGCCAGTGGCAGTTAGTTAATCCTTTCTGGTTCATTGGTGACTAGTTACAGTGTTTACCACTTCTGGACCGGAAGGTTTTGCCCCCTTAATGACCAGGCCAGTTTTTGCAATTTGGCAATACGCTTCTTTACTGGACAATTGCGCGGTCGTGCGGCGCTGTACTCAAATAAAATTTATGTCCTTTTTTTTCCCACAAATAGCACTTTCTTTTGGTGGTATTTGATCACCTGCTCAATTTCTATTTTTTGCGCTATAAACAAAAAAAGAGCAACAGTTCTGAAATAAAAAAACTACATTTTTCACATTCTGATATATATATAACATTCCCAATAAAAAAAAAAAAAAAATTAATTTTTTAAAATTTTTTAGCCAATTTGTGATCTGCTTTATAGTTTTGGTAAAAAAAATCTCAATGGACGTATTTTGATTGGTTTGCGCAAACGTTATCGTATCTACAAACCAGGGGAAAGATTTATGTCATTTCTATTTTATTTTATTTTTTACTAGTAATGGCAGCGATCTGCGATTTTTTAGTGGGACTGCGACATTGTGGCGTACAGATCGGACCCCTAACTGATATTTTTGACACTTTTGGGGGGATCAGCTAAAAATATGCACTGTTACTGTAATAATGACACTGGCAGGGAAGGAGTTAACCCAGGGGTGATCAAAAGGTTAAGTGTGAGCCTAGGGGAGTTTTTACTAACTGTATGGGAGAGGTACTTCTGGAATCAACACAGAGATCTGTGATCCTAAATAGGAGGATCAAAGGCTCTCTGTTTTCATTCCAGAGAGAACAACCGTTGTTCTCTCTCAGCAGGGAGCGATCGCAGATGCCCGATGGCAATCGTGGCTGCCGGTCACGTAGATCCGCTTCCTCGCTTTCTAATGGGGTGGGCACGTGCCCCCTGGAATGCTCCCGCGAACTGACGTACCCATACGTCAGTTCGCGCAGCCCAGCCAGCCTGCTGCAGTATATCTGCGGTAGGCAGTCGGCAAGTGTTTAATAACCCCTTAGGTTGCATTATGAACACTGGCACTGGCCACTTTTGCAGCACAAAGGGGTTAATTAACACCACCTCTGACCACCAATGCAAGAAGGTTAAGAGCCCACCAATGAAGGATGTTCAAAAAAATACTTACCACCTATGAGAAGGGATTATTATTGCATAAACTGGCACCAATGCTGGGAGTTATTATTGCGAAAACTGACACCAATGGTGGGGATTATTATTGTGTAAACTGGCACTAATGCTGGGGATTATTTTTGTGTAAACTGATGCCAATGCTGGAGGTTATTATTGTGGAAACTTGCACCAATGCTGGGGATTAATATTGTAGAAACTGGCACCAATGTTGAAGATTATTATTACAGAAACTGACTCCAATGCTGGGGATTATTATTACAGAAACTGTCACCAATGCTGGGGATTGATATTGAGAAAATGGACAGTAGTTTTAATTACCATTGCATAAATTGCCACAGATTTTGGGGGTTTTGATTGCAGAAGCAGGCACCAATGTTGGGGATTATTTTTGCAGAAACTTCTACTGATGTTGGGGGATATTTTTTGCTACTGACACCAATGCTGGGAATTATTACTGAGGAAACTGCCAATATTTTCTTGTCTTGAAAATACACTGACTCATTAACATTGACTCATTCAAAATAAACACCGGGAATGGCATGTGCAGCTGGGAATTTTAGTCCTGTGCACCAGATGACCTTGCCCTTGGGCTGCTCTCATTTTAATTTTTTTGTAATTTTAGAAAACTTCCAGTCCCAAGATTGTGATAATACAAATTAGTATTCCCACCAAACAAAATCTCAGTGCAGATCCTAATGATCTGGAAAATATGCAAGTCCTATCTCCACTACAACTGCAGTCCATAGGATCCATTACGAGAACAGAAATGAAGATCTTAGGGTGTGAGTTTGTAAAACTCATAAAAACTTGCATTAAACTGCAGTCCAAAGGCCTTATAAAAGTTCTTACTAGTCTGCAAAGTTGAAAATTATATAAGCGTCAAATTAAAGGTATTTGATAGGACTTAAGCATAGTGGAAATATATCTCTGATTACATTCACAGTCCAGCAAATCATGTTGTTACTTGCTTCTTATGGTTACTCTTTAACAACACTTTCTAATGGGTTTTACTTCATACTGCTTTTGTTATATGGTCTATGATAGAAGCCAAGCTTTAATTAGTAGCAATTCTATAATATTTACTTTATTGTGCAATATACAGTATATACTGAGAATTACATGTTGGAAAAACAGTAAAATTGGTGATCCCCTTACAAAATAATGTTTTCATTGTGCTAGTCTATACTCAGAGCTGTGCCTTCAACCTCCTTTCTTTCTCCATTATAGGCTAAACCTCCACCCCTATCTTTACTGTTTCCCAGTATCCCCCTTAATCTTCATTTATTTGTTTATTCCTATCTCCAGCTCTATATATCATTCTGTTTCCTTCTGTCCTTGTTCTCCCAGCACAATGTAATTCCCTTCATCCTTCACTGTAGCTAATTAAAGCCTTTGACTCCAATGGCAGCACCATGTTTCTTGCGCTGCAGTATGCTGAATGGATTTAAAAGGAGCCATGGGCAGGAATTACTTTAAATTTTTTAAAACAAGGTCTTTTTTCTGTTCTTTGTGGCAGAGCTGATAACACAGAGACCAAGCCTGGGATTTACTTATTCATGCTGTCCCTCAAGTGTGAAAAGCCATGGAATACAGATCTTTTCTCAACTGGTGATAGCCGCACAAAGCTCCTTTGCATTGCATGATGTTGTTTATTAACCAGCTTAATTGCAGCAATGCATGTTCTTCGTCCCCTTACAAATATCCCAAGGCAAGTAGGTACATCATTGTGATTGACTGTAATGACTTTTCAAATCTGCTTTCTGGGACTGAATAACAACCACTGTGAAATTAAAGATGTCCATGTGGTGATCACTCTAAAATGAAGTCCGTGACATTAACTATATTTTTTCCCACATAAGCTTTTTTGAGGTTCGTTCTTTGTATAATCACTGAGGGAAATGTAGAAGAAAAGGTGCAAAGAAAACAGTAAGGAGGGGGTATTCTCATGGTAGTCATTCAGTATTATATAAATTTGTTAAAAAAAAAAAAACACATACAAAAATATAAAAAGTAATAACTTCAGAACACTGAATTATTTGCTACTACTGGGTGCCTTGACTACAAGACAAAGCTGTAATAGTTATTTTCTTCATGCAAAACCAATAATCAGATGATACCAATGGACAGATTCCAGTGGTCATACCATCCTTTTATTTTAAAAATACTTAGATATAGACATATAAACATTCAGTAATATAGACCTGAAAAGCATTAAGGCTTTTGAAGACATATTCTAAAAAAAAAAGCTCACATACTTTTATCTGCACCCATACCATACACGGGCCACCAGCCATAAAACCTGTGACACTTTCACCAACATTTCTGCAAATACAATTCTGTATTTCAAACATAAGAAATGTCATGTCCAAGCTGGCTGTTCCTATATATCAAAAAGTAGGCATAAACAACATTCCTTACACAATTTCCCAACCTAAAAACCTTCATTTGGAACAGGAGATTAGGAATTCTTGCCCAACATTACACCGATTGTCTGACCTCACTTTACTTTCTCCTCATCACAGGTCTTGAAGTTCCAACCAGGGTTAGCATCTACGTCCTCACGCCACTGTTCTCCCTGCTTTAAGCATAGCTTCACTTTTTTTGAGAAAAAAAACATTCCCCTCTAGGCGATCTATGTACATTGCAAGGTTAAAAACAACCTTTGTTGCAGATTCCTACCTTTTGTTATTCTAAAGAAATAATTGTTTGTTCCTATGTGCCTCTGAGCTGAGTGAGTCTAATGGGAATCATTTCATAATTATCAATCAGCTGTGCAGCTGCAGAGCACTAATGAGGACATTTTCTTGGCTTACATCCTTTAAGATGTGTTCCTATTGGGAATATCTCATCAAAAATGAAATTTTTGTTGCAGGGGATGCCTGAAATCTGACTTGTATCTTAGTCAGACTTCTGGGAAAATTGATGAGCCAATCACACAAGTAGGAAATTATGTTTCTGGGGTGTGCCAGTACACATTCTGTGTACAGAACAACTTCAGGTACCCTTATTGCATTGCATTTTCAGAAAATTACAGTGGCTGCAGATTGAAAAGAAAAGGTAATTTTAATAACATTCAATTACAATTAGGGTTAAGCGAACACTGACTGTATTGTTCAGGATCGTACCGGACTTTTGGGTTTTCGGTACCAGGACACGGACCCGAACATTTTAATGTATATTGGGGATACAGTCCGTTGTTCAGTTGTTTTGGCGCGGTTTTAATGGCGCGATTTCAACAGCTGCAGGGCAGCCAATCAACAAGCTTTTAACTAGTGTGCCCTTAGAAGCCATCACAGCCATGCCAACTAATGGCATGGCTGTGATTGGCCAGTGCAGCATGTGACCCAGCCTCTATATAAGCTGGAGTCATGTAGCGCCGCACGTCACTCTGCTCTAGCTATTGTAGGGACAGGTTCCTGCTGCTGATTATTTGAGGGAGAGATAGGAGATTATTGTAGGGGCAGGCTGGAGATTTCTTTCAGGGAAAGAATAGGACACAGGAGTGAAGAATGTTCTTTAATCATACAGCGATCTACATCGATTTTATTGTGTGGGGGTGCAGTGCATGATCTTTTTACCCTGACCCGAGCCCGGTGAGGAGGAGGGAAGAAAAAAAAACAAACTTTTATCAGTCTGTTAGGTGGGCGGCATGTGGTGTGCAGCAGACATTTAATGCAAGCTCAGTGCATATGTGTCTGCTTAATCTGGATTTAAATTAAAAAAAAACGTTTTTTCCTTCATATTTTAATGTGACATACAGCGTTTAGACACTGCTGTTTTAACCTGCTATTCAAAAATCACCAATTTAAGGGAAAAATAATTATTTTTCAGTTTTTTATTCATACTTTACTGTGACATACAGCGTTTAGACACTGCTGTGTTCTAATCTGCTATTCAAAAATCACCAATTTAAGGGAAAAATAATTATTTTTCCGTTTTTCATTCATACGTTACTGTGACATACAGCCTTTACACACAATGCTGTTCTAATCTGCTATTCAAAAATCACCAATTTAAAGGGAAAACATTTTTTTTTCATTTTTTCCTTTATATGTTACTGTGAGATAAAGCCTTTAGACACGGCTGTGTTCTAATCTGCTCTTCAAAAATCACCAATTAAAGGGAAAAATAAAATTTTTTCATTCATACGTTACTGTGAGATACACCCTTTGGATACTGTTGTTCTATTCCGCTATTCAATAATCACCCATTTAGGGAAAACAAATTAAATTGCGGCCTAGTCTGCATATGTTACTGTGAGATACACCCTTTAGATACTGTTGTTCTATTCCACTATTCAATAAACACCCATTTAGGGAAAAAATTAAATCGCGGCCTAGTCTGCATATGTTACTGTGAGATACACCCTTTATATACTGTTGTTCTATGCCGCTATTCAATAAACACCCTTTTAGGGAAAAGATATTAAATTGCGGCCTAGTCTGCATATGTTACTGTGAGATACACCCTTTGTGTACTGTTGTTCTATGCCGCTATTCAATAAACACCCATTTAGGGAAAAAATATGAAATTGCGGCCTAGTCTGTAGCTGTACATGTGAGATACACCCTTTGGATACTGTTGTTCTATGCCGCTATTCAATAAACACCCATTTAGGTAAAAAATATTAAATTGCGGCCTAGTCTGTAGCTGTACGTGTGAGATACACCCTTTGGATACTGTTGTTCTATTCTGCTATTCAATAAACACTCATTTAGGGAAAAAAATTAAATTGCGGCCTAGTATGCATATGTTACTGTGAGACACACCCTTTGTATGCTGTTGTTCTATGCCGCTATTCAATAAACACCCATTTAGGGAAAAAATATGAAATTGTGGCCTAGTCTGTAGCTGTACGTGTAAGATACACCATTTGGATACTGTTGGTCTATTCTGCTATTCAATAAACACTCATTTAGGGGAAAGAAAGATATTAAATTGCGGCCTAGTCTGTATCTGTACGTGCGAGATACACCCTTTGGATACTGTTGTTCTAGTCTGTTATTCAATAAACACCCATTTAGGGGAAAGAAAGATATTGAATTGCGGATTAGTCTGTATCTGTACGTGTGAGATACACCCTTTACATACTGTTTTTCTATTCTGCTATTCAATAAATACACATTTAGGGGAAAATTTATAATTTTGCTGCATTTGCTGATTATGTTACTGTGAGATACACCCTTTAAATTTGTTTGGCGCATCTCCTTCCACTACCGAGGATTTCAGGGTGCTTCAGTTTTGCCTCCTGTTGCTAACTCCTCCTACTCCGCTTCCTCATCCTTATCCTCTAAGGCCTCCGCATCCAGTCAGCGTAACACCTTCACCACCAACTTCAGCACAGCCAGGGGTAAATGACAGCAGGCCGCTTTACTGATTACTGATTTAACCAGGGCTTTTTTTTCTCAGAGAATTGGTGCAGGAACTCCCTCTTTCTAAGTCACTTTGTGTCTCCGCCTCCTACCTACCTCTGAGCACTGACTCTTGGTTCTACCCCCCCTACCCAGCTTTCAGTACAGCCCCTTTTGGAGAATATAGGGCCAAGTATAATTTTGTAGTGTAATGTATGGAATTTGTTAATGATAACAAGAAAAGCAATGAAATAGGGCCAAGTATAATTTTGTAGTGTAATGTATGGAATTTATTAATGATAACAAGAAAAGCAATGAAATAGATCCCCCGCAACCAGCAACAATAGACCCCCAGAAGCAACAACAGATTACCCAGCAGCAAGCAGCAATGGAGTCTCCAGCAGCCAGCAACAGTAAATCCCTTCCAGCAACAATTAACCCCCAATAAAAAAAGATCCTCCACCAGCAACAATAGATCAGCATGCAAAAATAGATCCCCTCCAGCAACAATAGATCCCCCAGCAGCCAGCATCAGTAGACCCTCCAGACCACCTGAGCACCCCTTGCCCTGGCATACTTTCCTGCTGAAAAAAAGCCCTGGATTTAACTGAAAACAACAGATACTACACTTGATCTTAGCCAAAAGGTCGAGGCATTCCCACCTGACAGCGGGGGCACAGTGGAAGCACTAGGCAAAGGCAGAGGAGGAGGAGGTCGCCAACACAGCCAGGGCACCGCCAGCACCTCAGAAGGCAGGGTTAGCATGTATGAAATGTGGAAAAGCTTTGTCGGCATGCCACAACAACCAGGACCACCAGCTGTTTTTTTTAAGCCCGTGGTGTGTGAACACACTCAGACTATCACCCGGCGGGTGCATAAAAAAGAGCACACCAAAAAAATGAAACACAAAAAGTGCACAGGGTGTACACATGGTCCCTGACCCTGACCCCCCGGGACGCAAGGCTCCTGACAGGGACTGGGGTACTTACACTGGCTAACCTGGCCAAAACTAGGCAGCCCCATTCTTTAGGAGGTCTGCTGAAACAGACCACCCCAAGTACTAGGTGGGGCTCTCCCGAAGAGAGACCCCATGAGAGAGGGTGAACCAAGCCAGAAGGCCATATCCACCCCCTCCCAAGACTTTCAGGGACAGGCCCAAGGACCTACACCCTACTAATCACGCTATGCAAAATAAAGTGTACCGCCACAATAAAAAACACAAAACGTGAGACACACAACACATAAAAGTGGGGAAAGGGATAGTGGAGAAGTGCAAGGTTAGTGCCACGTTGCAATACTATGGCAGGCCCTTCGACCAGGAATAAAAAATTCCTCTGGTTCTGACTCCTGACCAAAAGGCCCGGCCCTAGAGGCAGGTGTGAAAAAACTTTTGTTCGAAGTGCAGTGTCCTTGGTGCCATACTCATAGTGTTGTCATCCATCGTGAATTATGGCACCCCTATTTTGCCACTCCAGGAGCACATACACCACAGGCTTTTCAGAATCCCGGTCCCTGGCAAGACCAGTGCAGCCCCGTCCCTACTAGAAGGCCTCAGAACTTAGACAGCTTTGGGAGAGCCCGGCCCACAACCAGGGACACATACCTTTTCCAAGGCCAGACTCAACCCAGAAGGGGGAAAAAGCCCCCCCGCCGCCATCACCTTTCCTTACCATATACCATATACCATATACAGTTCCTTACCGTTCCTTACGTACTATACATGTACTGAATGACGGGTCTGCCCCCTTCAGTTTCTGAGTCTCCAAATTGGGCACATGGCCTGAGCTTGCCCTTTATGCCTTGAAGGTGCTGGCCTGCTGAATTTAGGAGCCGTTACTCGTAAGCTGTCCGAAATTGAGTGGAGGTTGTTTAGAGGGAGGTTGAGGCCATTTAGGGGGAAAGCAAGGTATGCACCTGAATATTCCCATGTAATTTTGTCTGATCTTTGGAGAACAATTTATTTATGAATCCAATCAACCATGATTTTTGAAATATAGATTTGAACACATATTTATAAATATTCTGGAGACTATAAAAAAAACATAATTTGCCTGCTTTTAAACCATAATACTTACCATTAACAAATTGAATCCAAAATTGAATACTTTGAATGGCTTTGTTGGTGCTGCAAGTGTCTTTTAAACAGTCCTTACAAGGGTTACAATGAAATCAAATATTTCACAAAGTGAAAATTTAGAACTAAAGTAGAAAACTTCTTTAGAATAAGCTCCAGTTGTCAGAAGGGTAGTTCTTAGCTTAGGAGAACCTCAACAATATAGAAACAGCATACCTGATTGGTCTCTTCTGCTGTCACTCACTCTCCCAGGCTGAGTTCTTCTGTGCAAAGAATAAACTAACAGGGGTTTTGAGAATTCCATAGTGTTTCCAGAAATTAAAAAAGGTTTTAGCTATACATATACAGTACTTTTTTGCTAGGAAAAGAACTGTATTGATTGGTGTTTTTAATATCTGTCTAGAGGTCACCATTATTATAGCAGACAAATTATTTTGGCAATAACATAGAGCAAAAAGAATCTCCCTATAAACCTTTGAAGATTAGCTTTACTTTAATGGTAACATTGATTCTACAATAATAATACTTTTTTTTCAGTTCTACTGGCATTCTGCTCACCTTTTGTTTGCTAGTTGCTATATTAACTTTTTCTTAGACCTCAATTGTGCATTTTCTACTGCAGTGTACAAAATGCTGGCTTTGCATATATCAGATTTCATGAATAATGTCAACATCTCTAGTGGATATATAACAGGATAAACTGTCAGACTTTGTATGGACATTCTGCAATATGTAGTTATGATAATAGTTACACCTGGTCAACACAGCTATTGAATAAATTCTGCCATTCACATAGGAAATACTGCCGAATGTTGGTTTTATGTTTGTAAGCTATTTTCAGGCTGTTTTACTATATTTATGAAAAACAACTTTATTTGGAAATGAAAACAGGATATTTTACTATTCAACAAGCAAACTACCAAGAGCATTGCTTGTGTTGCATGACTATGAACAGAAAGAACAGAGCTATGATCTCTAAAATGCTAATAGGTTGCCCTTAAAAGTTTCGTCCATCCAAAAGTATTATATGATTGGACTTTGCAAGGTATTATTCTACACTACCTTCTTAGGTCTCTCAGGCATTGCTGTTAAATCACGTGCTACAGAGTTCCTGGTTCTGCACCATGGTCTTTTCTTTCTTCACTTATGAGTCAGTCTTTGTTCCACAGGTAAAAGCAAGAGAATTGTACCCCAATACATTAAGTGCCTATAAAATGAAGCTCTGCAGACCAATTTGGCATTACGACACTACATAGCACATAGGGAACTGGCTGATAAATGGAAAGAGCACAGTGTTAAGCTAATCAATATGCTACTGCTCATTCACCATCCAGTCATAGTCAAGGCCAATGTTTGACCACATTGTTTCACTTTAACTGCAATAGAAAAAAGTAAGGTCAGATCCTGGCAATGTTATCTAACATAGATGTCTGAATTAGAAAAACAACTGAACAAAGTGGCATATTTAGCAGGTAATATCGCAAAGTAAACCTGCGCTACTGAGAAATAAGAAAATAAAAAGCTGCAACTTTCAGTGTAATATCACCCAAAAAACAATAATAAAACAAGCTGCGCTAAGTGAGTGAATATATGAAATAGCAAAAATCCCAGAAAAAATTATATAAATGATATAACATAGACCACAATGTATAATGTTGTCAAATGTGATGAAAAATAAAATATAAATATAAATTATATATTAAGTGCACAGTTAATAATGTCCAATGAAAACAGAGATGTGCAAAATATAAATGCAAAAAGTCTCTAGTATACTCCAGAAACCTAGAAAGAGGTGAAGCGTGAATATAAATGAAATCCATCACAAGTGTTTATCCGCCACCAATATAAAAGCCGCTTACCATAGCCTGGTAAGAATGCACCTTATATAACAGCAGGAGACATTCAGGGCTTCTCAAGAACACATAGGGATAGCCAGATATCCAGTATGGCACTCAAGGCTTCTCAGGATCACCAAGGGGTGGCCAAATATTCCGTATGACACTTAGGGACCGATTCTCATGCCACTTAGAGACCGATTCTCATGTCACTCATACGGTCACCATCATGCAAAAAAAAAGTAAAAGCTCCATAGCGTAAAACCATCCAGACAATTTCATTAAAAAATAAAATAACACTCACATAAAAATGCAGAGTAAAGCGCTTAATACAATCAAGCCGCCACCTGGTCGACTATCTCGCCCGTCCTTCCTGAAACGTGGGGGTGATTTAGCAGTTAAGTCAGAGCCACTTTAAAGCATGCTTTTCTTTCATTTTTGTTGACTAAGCTTATAAGGCTAAGGCTGGATAATGCACCACAATGCATGGCACTCATTTAGAATAGCACACAAATGGTCAGTACATTAGCTGCCAATGGACCTGCACTGCAATGCACCATAACATACATAGTATGTTCACACCTGTATGTTTATTCCCAGCCAGTAAATTGATGGGGCTGGGTGATGTAATTTGCTGCTAAGGATCCACTGATTTCTTAGCATTCATTGACAGATAGGAAGCTGTCATACTGTATATACAATAGTTTTGGTAGAAATGTGGTAGAACAAGCTAAAGGTCTAGCACTCGGATGAACACCAGAACAGCCAAAGTATGATCACAACTTGTGTGTTGGCCTAATGTTGAGCTCATCCCTAGTCCTGCCTGCAAAGACATAACTGCTCTGTGCTGTTTTTAACTAGCACATAGTGTTGTGGGAATCTACGTTCAAGTATTAAATGTCTTTTATTTTATTTATTTATTTTTAAAGGAAAGAACTTAAGTTGTTACCTTAAGAAACATATTTTTTACCTAAAAAAACTTGAATTTAAGATGACCCATGTATCATTCACATTCCTGAACCAATGACTTAGTTACAGGTTAGCTACAAGTAAACATGCACTCTAGTAAAGTACTCCGAGTACCCTTTTGTATAATAGCATATACATACAAAACAAACTTATAAGAAAACAAATTGAAATAAATAAATGATATCAATAATATATAATATTGTGGTTTTCCTGTAAATTTGACTACCTTCTTTACCAACATTATTTTAAAAAGAGACCCTGTCAGGTTTCTAAAAACAATCCCACAAACTGTACCTGTTCAACAGAAGCAGCTGAAAGCTTACCTCTCCAGCAGAGTAAAATATGTGTTATATTCATTAACTTCAGGCTCTTCTGTAATCCAACACTTTCAGTTGACTCCGATATAATTTTCCCTACTTTACACTACATCACTATAAGAAAATGGATGAAACCGCAGTGCCTGTTTTATGCTAAATGACACACCCAGAAGTGTCAAATAGCAGTGGTGCTTAGAGTTCATAAAGACATCAAAGTCTTCAAAAATTATTATAAAAAAAAGATAAAACGGTAATCTTCTATTGTAAGGGACAGCTGGCTGTATGTTTTTAGAGAAGAATCAGGTACTTACATTTTTTTTTTTTTTATAATAATGTTAAACTATTACATATTCACTTATAAATGTTATTACAAACTACATCAGCTTATTAAAGTGATGAACTTTCTGTTCTGTAGTCTTCAAGCAATGAGCACTAACAATAATACACTAATAATAACGAATAATCTGTTGGTGTGTTAATATTCAATCACAATCCGGCATAGTTTTATATTTTATGCTGGCCCAGAATGAGAAGTTCTTTAATAAAAGCAAAAATGTTGTTATTAGAAAGCTGTGTTATACTTTACCTCTCACCGCTCTGTTTAATCTTACACTGTCCTTATGATGTAAATTCATTTCATAACATTGTTTTGTCTCCCTCTTTTGTTTCCTCTTCAAATGCTTCTGCCAGTCACATCCCATTGAGGCCTAAGCTGCCAGAAGACCATATTGAATGGAGCATCTAGCAGAAACACGTGCTGTGATTCTTAGGAAATACGCACAGCTGGGAGAGCGTTCAGATACAATTAAAGCTAATTATGAGCAAATAGACAATATAAACAAGCCTATAGTGCATACAGGTAAATCAAAACACGAGCACAATGCAGTCCAAAACCATCGAAATTGTGCATGGCTGGACCGTGAGTTTTGTCTGGATGAAAGTGTATATTGCATTTATGTCAAACAGGGACATTTAAATAGAACAAATCAAATGGAAAGAAAAACTGCAGCAAAATCTCAGTTGTGATTAATGGCAAGACACAAAAACAGCTGCCTCTAATAAGATGATTAGTATGTATATTGCAGATTTATTAGTGTTTTTGCTGCACACATGTCTGTAGCCAGATGGGGCCAGGGTTTTGGTTACCTTCAAATACTTATTATTCCTTTAAATGTATTAAGTAACATTATAAAATAATAGCTAATTAAAGGGGGTTTTCCTTATAAGTATGAAATTGTCTTGATTTATTTACATTGCCTCTTAATGCTGTACTCCAGGTAAAATCAAAAGTTATCCTTTCAGTGTGGGAGAATGCTAATTTTTGTCTAGGGAAACAGAAAAAGACATTTTATTCACGTTATTCCGCACTCATCCAGCAGCCAGTCAGCCAATGCTCTCCTGTTTTTACTCACTTGGAAGGGCCTTTGTGACCCTCTATGTCCTCACCTACAATGCAGAACTGCTATTCAATGCAGAGTTTGGATCACTTCGAGAGTAGGTCCTATCTGGTATGGCAGAGTCACTAGCCTTCAGAAAGGTGATTATCATCATCTTTGGCAATTTGATGTCAAATGAGAGCTCTAGCTGCCAAATGTAACAGCTTTTTCTTGAACATCTAGAGGGTATCGCTGAGATAACCCCCACCTTATCAGGTCTGAGAGGGGGTGCATCGTGAATGTACTGCAGATTTTTTTTTATTGTGCTCAGTGGACACTTTCTTAGTGCCAACAATCCTGAGCCCATCCATATTTCCACATGACAACAGTTTACATTCAGCCATGTTTTTACAAAATGAAATGTACTAGATACTAAGTATGATATGCTGTATATATCTTATGTATATTTCCCCCTAGGGGCTCTGATGTATTTTATTAGCTTTCTAAACCTTGTGTTATAGGTGTGTTTGGCATCTAAATGATTGGTATCTTCCTATACATTAGTGTATGTGTTCATGTATAACCAGTTTTAATGAAGGCAACTCCATTACAGCATGAATTATGGAATATGTAGAATTTGGCTCTAGGAATTTAGTTTTCAGTTAAAATAGGTGACTACCTACAATCTGACAGATGTGCATTCCTCAAACTATTTTCCAGACAATCTTGATCATTTGCAATAGGTCCTCTATAGAAGCTTTTCAAAGAGGTCTAATGTGTCTTATTAGACTTCCAGACCATATATTATAGGTGTGTTTGATATCTAAACAATTGGTATCTTCTTATACATACGGAGTCAGCAACTCCTCAATCACGATCTACCTGTCGTTGCGGGCAGATGACAGGTACGTTGTGCCCCTTCCTGACACCAGAACCTGGACAGGAGGGGAGGCGGGGGTAGCATTTACTGGAACCAATCCCCTCTATTTTCCCCCTTCAGTAGCTGAAAGCCGATTTTTCCTCCTCTCTCTCCCATGGCATTCAGCTGCAGCAGGAGGAAAATATACTGAACAAAATTATAAACACAACACTTGTTTTGCCCCCATTTTTCATGAGCTCTACTCAAAGATCCAAGAAAACCAGGGTTCATCTGTGAAGAGAACACCTCTCCAAAGTGCCAGACACCATTGAATGTGAGCATTTGCCCACTCAAGTCTATTACGAAGACGAACTGCAGTCAGGTTGAGCCCCAGATGAGGATGACAATCATGCAGATGAGCTTCCCTGAGACGGTTTCTGGCAGTTTCTGCAGAAATTCTTTGGTTATGCAAACCGATTGTTGCAGCAGCTGTCAGGATGGCTGGTCTCAGACGATCTTTGAGGGGAAGATGCTGGATGTGGAGGTCCTGGGCTGGTGTGGTTACACATGGTCTGAGTTTGTGAGGCCGGTTGGATGTACTGCCAAATTCTCTGAAACACCTTTGGAGATGGCTTATGGTAGAGAAATGAACATTCAATTCATGGGTAACAGCTCTGGTGGACATTCCTGCAATCAGCATGCCAACTGCACTCTCCCTCAAAACTTGCGACATCTGTGGCATTGTGCTGTGTGATAAAACTGCACATTTTAGAGTTGCCTTTTATTGTGGCCAGCCTAAGGCACACCTGTCTGTGCAATAATTATGCTGTCTAATCAGCATCTTGATATGCCACACCTGTGAGGTGGATGGATTATCTTGGCGAAGGAGAAGTGCTCACTAACACAGATTTAGACATATTTGATTTGTGAACAATATTTGAGAGAAATAAGCCTTTTGTGTACATAGAAAGTCTCAGATCTTTGAGTTCAGCTCATGAAAAATGGGGTCAAAAACAAAAGTGTTGCTTTTATAATTTTGCTCAGTGTAGAAGTGATGGGTTCCAGTAAATGCCACCCCTGCTGCCCCTCCTGTCCATGTCCCCTTTTCTTTTTCTGCCCCCCCCCTAAATCTCTCTAAAACCAAGCTGATAATATTATCCCACCCCTCCCCCCCCTTTAACCCTGTGCTCTACTTAATGACTTTTTCATCAAGATCAATTATACAATCATCA
This sequence comes from Pelophylax lessonae, assembly GCF_965119305.1. Classification (NCBI taxonomy): domain Eukaryota; kingdom Metazoa; phylum Chordata; class Amphibia; order Anura; family Ranidae; genus Pelophylax; species Pelophylax lessonae. Next base: position 433,448,732 of record NC_138771.1, read on the forward strand.
GTCCCTCCACTCATGCCAGGGTACTAGGTGTAATCCTAGACTCTAACATGTCCTTTCAGCCCTAAACCAATCGCTGTTAAAAGCTTGTAGACTTCACCTCTGTAACATCTCTAAAATTCACCCCTTTTTAACTAAAGAAACCACCAAGCTACTCATTCACTCCAGTGTTATCTCTTGCATTGACTATTGTAATTCCCTTCACTTGTGCAATCACAGTGCATAGGACGAGAGGCACAGCGCCATTTGCAAGGTGAAAAAATGTATTTGTAAACAAGCCTCAAATGAATTACATGATTGGCTTCCATGGTGATTCCCTATTCAGGGATTCACTATAGTCAGTCCTTGATCATTTGTCTGAGACCTGTGACAGTCGGTAAAAGAGAAGCATGGTTTTGCTTACAGATGCAATTGGATTAGTGTTCTCATTAAATGGGGACATGTTTCTGAGATTTTCAAATTACTGACTGAAGATGCCAAGCAGTTAAAGGTTAAAATACTGCAAAAGTCACCTCCCCTTTGTCTGTAGTATGGCAGTGCTGGTGCACACCTCTTCCCAGTTTGTGTTAGAAAATAATATTTTTTCCAGAGAATAGGTGCACAAACTCAACCATGACCCCCCTTATACCCCCACCCACTTTACTGTGAAGGAAAAGTGTGCCACATCAAATCGTGTGTGTGACCAAATGAATAAGTGGGAGGGTCTTAAAAAAAAGAGTGGCCAACACAGAGAGTGGCCAACCCAGAGTGGCCAACACAGAGAATGCAGGGGTTAGAGGTATGTAATGCAGAGAGTGCAGGGGTCAGGAGTAAGTAATTCAAAGAGTGCAGGGGTCAGGAGTAAGTGATGTCCAGGCTACTGTACAGAATACATCCAGAAATGACCCCCTCTCCCCAAGCCCATATCCAGCCCAGCTCAGATCTAACCCAGCAGCCACTATCCCCCCTCCACCTCCAGTAAAGGTCACCCCTCAGAGCCCTGCGGCTTCATTCACAGGGAGCTATTTAGTCCATGCCCTGTGGAGGGCTGTGTTTACCCACACAGGGGTGCACAGGTGTCCTGTGCATTCCCATATAGGCAGTTCCATTGAGTTTTACACAGACACAGCCACTGTCTCCCAATATGAAATCCATTTGGGTGTGGGTGCATGTCCTCAGACTGGGTGCTTCAGGACTGTACACTGATATAACTTTGGGAGCAGCAGCTGTGTCTATGCAGCCCCCCCCATCTCAATAGATAACAATGGGCCTACTGGCACGGGAATGCACGGAAGACCTGTACATCCATGTGTCGGTAAAACATTGCCCTGCACAGGGCACAGATGTAATCACCCCGTGTGAATCTCCCAGTCAACCCCCTATGTAGAAACCATTTCCTCTCAACCTCTTGTAAAATACATTTTTTCCACCCAGCTAGTTCTTTCTTCTAGAATAAACAGCGGAGACCCATACACTACGTCACACTGCAAAGTCTTACTGTACATTAGGCTGTATCTTGCTCCCCGCACTTCTACTGTGTGGAAAGCCAGTCTTTTTATTCTGATTTCCCAATAGAGGTAGTGCTGCACTCATTATTCTCAGGCACCAGTATCACAGAATGTAGCTGTGCAGACTAGAGGGGAGAAGAGAGGAGGGTGCCTGCAGAGTGCTCAGCCTGTCCCGCCTGCTGCCCGTTGGTGGGTGGAGGGTAATGTCAGATCACTCCCCCCTCCTGCTCCTGCCTGTCAAAGCCAATAATATGCAGACTGCACTTAAAGACACTGGGTGATCAAAAGAAATTCAGCACCTAGTACATTAAGGTACCTCCCCCTCACTTGTCCCATGTATGCCACTTCCCACCCCTTCCTCTGCGGTTACTGGGATATGCAGGACAGGGAAGGTTCTTTGTGTACCACCAGGAGAGCGGCGCTGTCACTTGTAAACACAGGAACCACAGTAGTGAGCGGAAAGCACGGGGCTGGTGCCAGAGGTGGCAGAACTCCATTTCACCACCTCCCACCTGAAAAAAAGCCTTGATAGTACTACATGTAACACATTTTTACAAAGCTAAACTCCAGCCAGTATTTTAAGTACAACTAATATAAGACCCTAAGTACTGTATGTCAGTGACCGACCCAACAGGAACAGGGGCTTTTGGAGGGGACTAGGGGCTAGCTTTCTACCCACTGATTATGACCCATGGAGGAGACAGGGGATTTTGTCCTCTTCTCTCAGTTAGAGCATGGAAAAGAGCTCAGTTCAGCCTCCGATCACATGAAGAGAGCAGATCATTCTCTAATGATAGACAACAGCATGATGAACACTGAGAGCAAGGCTTGAATAAATCCTCTGAATGAAGACAATAAAGCTTCCCTTTCTAGAGTGGATGGAAAGGCTTAATAATAATCTTGTACAGGTTAATGGTCAGAGGAAATATGGTGGCCCTCCTGCAGACTGGGTGAGAGAAGCTCCTCCACTTGGGACAGAAATATTTTTCAACATTTTGTCTGTGTACGATGCTTGGGATAAAGGGCTGGTATTCGCTCATGGTCTGCTGGGACGGTTTAAAAGGCAGGAGGCACTGTTTGGTGGAAGCACCCAGGTGGGTTGCCAGGTGGTCCGTCACAATGTCTTTATTTTAGCTACCATGTATGGCCAGCTTTAGTCTAATGCTGGCCATACACATAGCAATATGACTATTTTAGTTGCACTAAAATTGATGATTTGATCAAATCAACAGCAATGTATGCTGATGGAAAATGTAATTCTTCCAAAGGTATGTGTTTCTTTATTGTGGCAAATTGGTTGTTTATCTTTATATGTATAGGCAAAATAAGATACAGGAAAGGAAAGCACAGTAATTACCTCATCAACGTACAGCTACTCATTCATTGCCCAATTATTAGGTTTAGGGAGGTTTATTGACCAAGCTTTATAGGCCTAGCCACAGTAAGGAAAAATATGGTAGTCCACCTGTTTATGTTGCTTGTCAGGGTGCCTTGAGCCACAGACCATAGATAGGAAAGTACAGTGTATTATATTAACTTTTTTCAAACTTTTTATATTTCTTCAGTTACTTCCTGCTTTCTATGCCTAGGCAAATTATGTCATACTTTCCTGGAGTCTTCAGGAGGGGAGGAGGGGTTTTCTCAGCTAGGCACACTCTCTTGCCTGCATGCCTGAGCTAAGGGCAGATTGATTCCATGAAGTAAATGCTACATGATTTATCTGCCCTTACTCAAGATGACGACAGCCAGAAATGCTAAGCAGTGTTTTTCAAAGAGATTTTTCAGCAAAGCAAAGGGTGGAGACATTGATGGATGGGTGAGTTGTGGTGCTCAGATGCAGTTTAGTTCCCCTTTAATTTTAAACTAACACAAAGAGTTTTCATTGCTAAGGTATAGCTTTACTGTTTCTAAATGTTGAAAATGCTGCCCTTCTCAGATTTTACACTGTGACATTGGTACATTATGTCAAGGTTCTGCACCCATTTACACAAATGCATGACATTTCAAGGGTCTTTAAAATTCCGCTCTATATTATATGGTTCAGAAACAAAACATTTTTGATTTGCTTAGTTTCAACAATCTCATCTTGCTGTACAAGTTAATTCCCATTAAAAACAGTTCTCCAATACTCCTAGCCATGTTCCCTGCCCTAGGGAATTGCTGTCACAAAAGGATGATTTATATTTTTTTGGTCTCTGAATATTTCAGGACATGAATAGTTTTATAAAATGTCAATTTTTGTTTTATGAAAGGAAAAAAAAAAGTAATTACATTGAGCTTTATATAGTTAAGGCTATATATCTAAAATATAAACAATTTAATCCAACAGAAAAGGCATAAAATGAAAATAAACTCTGTCAGTATATTTCCCTTAAAGGATAATTCTACTAATAGTGACCTTCCTAGTTTGGAAGGCTATCCTCCTGCCATCTACTTATATGTACTTTGCATCCAAAATCTTAAATATAACAGCAAAGTTGCACCATGCGTCTCATGTGCCTAAAGTGTTAGATGGCTCACATTTGGGACAGTTGTGTAGAAGTGACTCTTGTTATATGGTAAGCAACTATTAGTTTAGTTGAATCCAATTAGAAAATATATAAATTCTGAGTAAAAATGTGACACTTGTATGAAAACCCTTTCCCCCTGTTTACAACCAAGGAAACATAGAAAACAGTTGTTTTCTATGGGTCCTGTTCACACCATAACTCCTATGCAGTGCAGTAGTGCATTGCATTAACATGCTACACATATGCATTTTAATGCAACACTTGTAAACAAATGTAAATGGACATTAACACAATACAACACAAGTCTAGTGGGGAAAATTGCTTTTATTATTTTGTCCCTTATAAGGACCCATTCACCAGCCATCTTAGAGGAGAAGTAGTGAGTGTGCTTTCTAAATGTCAGGGTGTATAAAAGTAAACAAATTTGTGGGCATACCCAGCTCTATATGACCAGCAGCACAAAGATTACAAATACAATTGTACGAACACTGGTAACTGGGAACACCAAACAGGATCTCAACAAATTGTGACTGGTGTGTACCTGGGTGTATGTGTCCCAATATTTATACCAGTCTTGTGCCTGGTAGAGATGTCGCGAACATAAAATTTTATGTTCGCGAACGGCGAACGCGAACTTCCGCAAATGTTCGCTAACGGGCGAACCGGGCGAACCGCCATAGACTTCAATAGGCAGGCGAATTTTAAAACCCACAGGGACTCTTTCTGGCCACAATAGTGATGGAAAAGTTGTTTCAAGGGGACTAACACCTGGACTGTGGCATGCCGGAGGGGGATCCATGGCAACACTCCCATGGAAAATTACGTAGTTGACGCAGAGTCTGGTTTTAATCCATAAAGGGCATAAATCACCTAACATTCCGAAATTGTTTGGAATAACATGCTTTAAAACATCCAGTGTGTGAATACAATCAGGTATGATGTTGTATTGATCAGGTAGTGTAAGGGTTACGCCCGCTTCACAGTGACAGACCAAACTCTGACAGACCAAACTCCCTGTTTAAGGCACCGCAAACAACCGCAAACAGTCCATTTGCAGTGGGCACAGTACAGTCTGTGGGCCTGACACTCACTGGCAGGCAACTGCAATTATATTACAGAGAAAAAATTAAATTACTTTTTTATCTGCAAGGTGCTGTGCCACCCTATATGAGTGGTGGGCAGTGGGCACAGTACGGTCTGTGGACCTGACACTCACTGTCAGGCAACTGCAATTATATTACAAAGGTAAAATTAAATTCATTTTTTATCTGCAAGGTGCTGTGCCACCCTATATGAGTGGTGGGCAGTGGGCACAGTGCAGTCTGTGGGCCTGACACTCACTGGCAAGCAACTGCAATTATATTGCAGAGGAAACATTAAATATATAAATATCACTAATTGTACTAAATTAATAGACGATGTTGTAATCCTTTGCGCTTTAGGAAATACAGGTAACACAGACCTGACAGAATAACACAAATAACACAAATTGCTGCTACTTAACCACTTAAGCCCCGGAAGATTTTACCCCCATTCCGACCAGGGGGTATTTTGCGATTCGGCACTGCGTGACTTTAACGGACAATTGCGCGGTCGTGCGACGCTGTACCTAAACAAATTTGGCGTCCTTTTTTTTCCACAAACAGCGCTTTCTTTTGGTGGTATTTGATCACCTGTGCGATTTTTTGATCACGCGCTATAAACAAAAAAAGAGCGTCAATTTTGCAAAAATAGCAATATTTTTCACATTTTTTTATATGAAATTTCCCCAAAAAAAAATGTAAAAATCAAAATTTTTTAACATTTTCGGCCAATTTGTTTTATGCTACCTATGTTTGGTAAAAAAAATCGCAAAAAGCGTATTTTGATTGGTTTGCGCAAAAGTTATCGCGTTTACTAACAAAGGGAAAGATTTTTGTCATTTTTGTTGTTTGTTTTTTTTAACGCGTAATGGCGGCGATCTGCGATTTTTTTTGCGGTACTGCGACATTGGGGCGGACAGATCGGACCCTTGACTGACATTTGTGACACTTTTGGGGTTACCAGTGACATTTCTACAGTAATCAGTGCTATATATATGCACTGTTACTGTAAAAATACACTGGTAGTGAAGGGGTTAACTTTATTTGGGAGGGAGGGGCTGTGTGTATCCCTAGGGGCGTGCTTTCTACTGTGATTGGCTGTGGCTTGAGCTGTAAGGACACTGATCAACGGATCTACATACTAGATCCGTGTGATCAGTGTCTTTACAGCGAGGAGAATGACAGGTGGCTTGTTTACACAAGCTGCCTGACATTCTCCCTCTCCCCCGCCGATCGCCGAGTGACCGGCGGACATCGGGTCCGCTGGTCACACGCGCGGGGGGGGTCCGTGACCACGCGGGAGCGGGAGCGCGGCTCCGGCGGCGCGCGCTCGCTCCCTAGACCCTCACAAGCTAGTGACGTAGCCCTACGTCACTTTGCCTGTGAGGGGCTGACTGCCGACGTAGATCGGCGTTAGGCAGTCGGCAAGTGGTTAAATGAGTAAATATAATTAAAAAAAAAAAATTCATCCAGAAAAAACAGGAACTGGCTTTTTCATTCGAATTTCAGTAGTGCAGGGATGGTGATAACCTCTTACCAAATAAATAGGATGATAACATATACCAAAATATATGAATCAGATGTGATAAATATAAGCATAAAATCATAAATACATAAAAGCATGAAATCACATCAATAGGAGTCCATAAAGTCCATAGGTATAAAGTGCATAGAGCAATGAAAGTGCAAACATGAAGGATCACAGGTGCAATTTATGGGGACCACCCTTGCCTGCCACCACCACACAGTGCTGGAAGAAGTATCTGAAATTCAGACTCACCAGACGCCTATGCCTAACCACTCTCATGGACTAGGCAACAACAGCATATAGTAAAATCAGGTTTCCTCCAGATCTCTGATTTGTGCTGCAAAGACTCCTCTGGAAGATTTCCTGGTAAATTTATAGTGCACTAGTGAGTCTGAATTTCAGATACTTCTCCCGGCACTGTGTGGTGGTGGCAAGCAAGGGTGGTCCCCATAAGTCGCACCTGTGATCCTTCATGTTTGCACTTTCATTGCTCTATGCACTTTATACCTATGGACTTTATGGACTCCTATTGATGTGATTTCATGCTTTTATGTATTTATGGTTTTATGCTTATATTTATCACATCTGATTCCTACATTTTGGTATATATTATCATCCTATTTATTTGGTAAGAGGTTATCACTATCCCTACGCTACTGATATTCGAATGAAAAAGCCAGTTCCTGTTTTTTCTGGATGAATTTTATTTTTTATTATAGGAAAAATTAAATTAATTTTTTATCTGCAAGGTGCTGTGCCACCCTATATGAGTGGTGGGCAGTGGGCACAGTACAGTCTGTGGACCTGAACTTCACTGGCAGGCAACTGCAATTATATTACAGAGGAAAAATTTAATGAATTTTTTATCCGCAAGGTGCTGTGCCACCCTATACAAGTGGTGGGCAGTGGGCACAGTACAGTCTGTGGGCCTGACACCCACTGGCAGGCAACTACAATTATATTACAGAGAAAAAATGAAATGACTTTTTTATCTGCAAGGTGCAGTGCCACCCTAAATGAGTGGTGGGCAGTGGGCACAGTGCAGTCTGTGGACCTGACACTCATAGGCAGGCAACTTCAATTATATTACAGAGGAAAAATTAAATGAACTTTTTATCTGCAAGGTGCTGTGCCACCCTATATGAATGGTGGGCACTGGCAGTGGGCTCAGTTCAGTCAGTGGGCCTGACACACACTGGCAGGCAACTGCAATTATATTAAAGGGTAAAAATGAAATAACTTTTTTTATCTGCAAGGTACTGTGCCACCCGATGAGTGGTGTGCACACAGTACAGTCTGTATATATATATAGAAAAAAAAAAAAGCAGACTGATATACCAGCACTAAAAGGGCTTTTTGGGGTGCTGTCAGGATGCTCAGGACAGCAGGAGTGGACACAGAACACTGGCCTAGCTAATAATTTCCCGATTAATTCAGCAGCAGCAGCAGCAACACTCTCCCTGCTCTAACTAACTCTGCAGCTTCAGAATGAATCTAAGATGGATGCTGTCCTTGCTTTTTTATAGGAGGTGGGAGGGTCTGGGAGGGAGGGTATGCTGATTGGCTGGAATGTGCCTGCTAACTGTGAGGTACAGGGTCAAAGTTTGCTCAATGATGATGTATAGGGGCGGACTGAACATCGCATATGTTCGCCCGCCGAGGCGAACGCGAACAGGCGATGTTCGCCGGGAACTGTTCGCCGGCGAATAGTTCGGGACATCTCTAGTGCCTGGCAAGTGTCCTTGCTTTTGTCTCCCCTCTCCTGAAACATGCCGCATACTATTGTATCAGCAACAGTATTGCCACATGCCAAGATGTAAAATTCTATTTAGGCATATTGGGGTTCACTTACTAAAACGGGAGAGTGCAAAATCTGGTGCAGCTGTGCATGGTAGCAAAGCAGCTTCTAATTTCAGCTTGGTAAATTTAGCTTTAACAATAAAAAAAAAAAAAAAACTGGAAGCTGATTGGCTTGTATGCACAGCTGCACCAAATTTTGCACTCTCCAGTTTTAGTAAATCTACCTGATTTATGCACCAGCAAATTTTTTCACTGAGATTTAAACACAGTCAGTATCCAGCATGTTTATCAGCAATGAGGAGAGAAGGTTTTCTTAGGCTTTCCTTTTACTTTGGACCCCGCACAAATAGAGCATTTGCTAATGTAAAAAAATATAAAAAAAACCTCTTGTTTTTGTAGTTAGAAATAAAATATGTTTTTTATTCATTTTAATACCAAAGACTGATAAATTGGAGACAACATTTTAGTTTACCAACATTAATCCACTGAAATTCAAAAAGACGGGTGTAGGTACAATATACAGTGGAACAGTAAAAACTATTTTTGTTAAAAATTTCATTCAAAAACTTCACATCAGAATAATCATAATAATAATAACCAAAAACGTAAACAGCTGTCAGAGAAAGATAATTTTTGTTATGTCAAAAAATTAAGCATATTGATTTTGCCAGGGTATTTGACCCATAGGGGACATGACGTACCATTTTCTTTTCCTCAACTGAAGAACTCTTGAAGTTGCTGCCTATTCCATTTGTCAAAAACCGTGGTGCATGCCATTCTCTATATTGTATCCCTTTTGTCCAGGCATGTAGTTGCGCAGCAATCAGGCACCGCATTATGAACATCCAGACGAATGGAAGTATGAAGTATTCTTTACTTGTTGGTAAGGATCCCAAAAGAAAAATCCACCATTCTGCGGGCACAGCTGTCCTGAAAATGCGCTTTTGTGGGCTCAGAATATGGATGCATTAGATGTTTCCCTATTCTAAATTTCTCCAATGAACACAAAAGGATAATCTGACTCACTTCTTCTGGGCCATGTCTTATCCTGTGACAGATGGAGTTGATTATTCCTTAGTCGTTGACCAAATTTGCTGTGTTGAAAGATTACTTAATCACTGCTGCTACCATAGGATCCCACATCAATCTATGTAAATTGTTAGTACGCACCAACTACATCCAGCGGTACAATACAAAAATATTTTTGTAATTAAAATACTTTCTTCCACTCTGAGGAGACATCATTACCCTAATGTGTTTCCCTCGTAGCACCTAAGCAATTAGGGAAGTTATTTTGCTGCCAAAATAGATTAGCACTCTTGCCACTTTGCTTTTGCAGGTGCTGGCAATATGATCTGGTGAATTTTGTTCCAAATGGCCTTGCAGATTGCTATGATGACATAGTGTATTGTTGATTTTCCAATGAGGTATAGAAGAATACACATTTCCTGTACCTAGAAACCTAAAACATATATAAAAAAATAATTTGATAGTAATCAAATTTTTAGGATCCTGAAGACAAAATGGGGCACATGGGAAAACTTTAGAAAGGAGATTAAGTTGCAGAAGAAAGGAGAGTCCCATACTGTCTTTATATTTTTTTTAAGCCACATATGACGTTGCAGAAGTACATTAAAACATGCTAAACCCTAGCCCTAACTTTAATCCTAGCCTTAACCCCAAAGCCTAGTACACATCATTTGTTTTTTTTTATTCAACCCAGCTCCAGTCGGAGACGATGTACTAACAATCTGATGTTAGTACAGTGATCTTCCCCGCTGAGCTTTTGTGTTTTGACATGGGGACAGCACCCTCGGCAGAACATCCCAGTTTTTCAGCATGCACTTCCGACAAAGTCTGGCCAGACAGCCGGCTTTTGTTGGGCCGAATGCCGGCAGTTTTTTATTGAACCGGCTAATGTCCCCCATCATTCGGTCTGTATGTAAGCTAACCCTAATCCTATGCAAAACAAAACCAGAAAAATTCCCAGCTCAACTCACCAACCAGTATGCTTACCAACCCAATTAACCTGCATTAAAACGGGGGTTTAGTTAGCACACATTTGCAAACGCATGCGTGAGCTGCAAGACCACTTCATGGCACCCTGTATTACCTGCAGTCTGAACTCCTATAAATTTATGAGAGTCTCCACAGTGGAAGCACATGCATTCTAATAAATAGATAGGGGGCAGGTGGGCCTGGAGGTAGCACAATCCTCCTTAAAGGCAGAGGGGTACTCTGGACTCCCAGCACGTAGCACAATGGCAGCATAAATGTCCAGTGAGTCCCCTCACCAGTCCAGTATGCATCAATGACAAACCAAATGGACCCTGCCCCCATCTATAACTGGCCTTCACAGCAAGGAGCACATGGAAAGGCAACTCATGCAACGCAAACCCAGAAAATTCCCAGCTCAACTCACCAACCAGTCTGCTTACCAACCAAATTAACCTGTCTAAAAGTATGCGTTAAAACAGGGGTTTACTTTGCACACATTTGCAAACTTCATGGCACCCTGTATTACCTTCAGTCCTAAATCCTGTACATTTATGAGAGTCTCCACAGGGGAAGCATGTGTATTCTAATGAATATATAGGAGGCAGGTGGGCCTGGAGGTAGTCTAATCCTCCTTAAAGGCACAGGGGCCCATTTGATGCCCAGCACATAGCACAATGGCAACAAAGGCGTCCAGTGTGTCCCCTCACCAGTACCAATAACAAACAAAATGGCCCCTGCCCCCACCTATAACCCTAATCCCAGACCTTACTTAACTCTACCTCTAACTATAGTCTTAACCTTAACGCTAGCCCTAACCTAACCCTAACACTTGCTCTAAGATAACCCTAGTCCTAACCTTAACCATAACTCTAGCCTTAGCCTTAACCTCACCCTAGCCCTAATCTAAATCTAACTCTAACTCTAGCTGAAACCCTAACCCTGACCCTAGCCATAACCCTTATACTAACACTAGAACTAACTCTATCCACAACTAAACCCTAGTCATAAACTAACCCTAGACCTAACCTAAACATAATCCCAACCTTAGCCCTAACCCTAGGCTAAACCTAGCTCTAATCCTAATCCTAGCTCTCGACCTAACACTAGCCTTAACCTAACCCTATCCTTTGCCCTAAAGTAACCCTAACCCTAGCTCTAGCCATAACCCTAGACCTAGCCCTAAACCTAGCCTTAAGCTAAACCTAGCCTTAACCCTAATCCTAGCCCCAATCCTAAAATCCTAACCCTGACCCTAACCATTGACCTAACTCTAACCACAACCTAACTCTAGCCATAAGCTAACCCTAGCCCTAACTCTAGCCCTAACCCTAATGTTAACATAGCCCTAACATAACCCTAGCCCTAAACCTTACCCTAACCTTAGCCCTAAGCTAAACCCATCACTAACCCTAGCCCTAACCTAACTATAACCCTAAAACTAATTACAACTCAACCTCAGCCATAATCCTAAGCCCTAAGCTAATGTTAAGCCAAACCCAAGCCCTAACCAATTATCTAGCCTTAGTACCAACTCTAGCTCTAAGCTAAACCTAGCCCTAACCCCAACCTTGACCCTAACCCTAATCTTAACCCTTATCATAACCTTAGACCTAACTCTAACCACAACCTAATCATATCCATAAGATATCCCTAGCCCTAACCCTAGTCCTCAACATTTCCATAAACTAACCCTAGCCCTTAGCTAAACCTAGCTCTAACCCTAACCCTAGCCCCAATCCCAACCCTAACCCTAACCTTGTCCCTAGCTTTAGTCCTAACTCTACAATGAACTCTAACCCCACCCAAACCCTAGCCCTAGTCTCAACCCCATAAAAATAAAATTGGAATTTGGTGTGTATAATGCTACGCCTCCATCCTGATATAACTCAAAAAAAATATATATTTGCCCATTGTTTTTTAAATGAGGCATAACATTTTGGTTTTAATATATCAATTGATTAGACAATATGTCAGGGCTCCGATAGTAGAAGAGGGACTCTAGTACCCAGCATCAGTCAGGACACCAATGGCAGGAGAAGGGCTCTAGGACCCAGCATCTCAGCCAGCACATCACATGGGCGTTTATAAGGAAGTGTGCCAGTGATTGAAGTTGCTGATTGATCTTCAGCTTGTACTGTGTTCCTGATATCCTTGTTCCTGAAAGCTCTCTGTTACCGACCCGGCTTGTCCTTACTATCCTGCTTGTCTCCTGACCCGAACTCGGTTTGTCCTTGGATATTCTCTCCTGTTACCTGTGTCTGATCTTGGCTTCCCTATTTGACCTTGCCTGCTCTGGTATCCTCCCGGCTCTGAACTCTGGCTTGAACTGACTTCCCATTGCCTTAATGCAAACACAGACCTGCCACTTCTCACAGGCGCCACCTGACTGCAGCCACTACTTCACATGTCAGAAACCCTTCTGAGTTCTTCTGCAATCAACATCACAGGCAACCTGTGCTACTTTGAGCCTGACTCCTCCTGTTCTCACTTTCAGGGGAGTCTGGAACTTAGCCGCAAGGGAAGCCCTCTCTCCATTGGCCTCCAACACCAGGTACGTGATACAATAAATAACAATTGTATACATACAGAGAGAGTTATTTAAAATATCAAGCTGGTTCCCTACATCTAACATAGGTCAGTATAAACTGTGCATCAAGCTGATATTCTTTTTCCCATACATGTTCCGCACAACCAGATTCTTAAAGCATAACCAAGGTGCATCCTATAGGATAAATAACTCTCATACTGTATGTATGTGTAAGATTCTTGTTCATTGTCTAATAAATTTATATTTTATTACCAATATGTTATGCTTCATTTAAAGTCCCATGGGCAAATATTTTGTTTTGTGTACTAGTCTTAACCCTATCCTTAGCCCTAACTCCAGCCTTAGGACTAACCCTAGCCCTAACCCTAACCCTAACTACTAATCCTAGCTACTAGTATTTACTTCAATTTCTAGCACTGGGTGCACCTTTGAAGGTGAGATGAAGAAAGAAGAGGAGGAAAAGGGGGATGTGTGTTGAACAACCATCTGACGTGGTTGCCGTTTCTGGGAATGTGACTCCTGTGATGTCTAGTCCTACCATCACTTCACAAGAACCCATTCTGCAACTTTATAAGTAGACATGTGCAATTCATTTGGTCAAATTTTTGGTTATTCAGAGATTCAAATGTATCCGAATATCTGAATGAAATGGTAATGAATTTCATGTGAGAAATGGATGTACACAATAGTGCCATTTGGCCTGCCCAATCTCCTCATCTGCCTGCTCCTCCTCAAAACAGCTGGTGCAATGAGAATAATTAGGGCTGTTAGCTATACATCTCATTTTTTAATTCCTCTCCAAAAACAAAAATATGTTCATCTCTCTCTGTGTCTCTTTCTGTTTTTCTCCGCTTTCCCTTACTACTTCTCTAAAATTGAATGGTACACTTGTAGGACTCTTTTTCATCTATAACAGAAAGACTGGCCATATACAGTATGCAGGGGGTAAACTAAGATTTTTAACTTAGATTTTTTTCCTGGAGTGTTATAAACTTTGGAGCCATGTATTTGACAGAGCAGTGAAATGTATCCACAGAGAGAATTAAAAATTTAAATATAGGGGTATATTTAAAACTTTAATTTTAATGTAAGCCCTGTAATGAATGGAAAAAGGGAAAGGGGGTTTCAAGGACCCCATTTTCCTACTTTTTCCTCATGGGAGGGCTGCAGAGGGGCAGTTTCTAGTTCCCCCGTGTACAGAGCGTTAGGCGGGAGATACGAGTTTAGAGGATTAGGATTGGTTAAAATAGCTGCCTGCGGAAGGTCAGGTGACCGAAGCTTCTAGAAACGAGGCAGGCTATATATAGGTGTGGTTGCGTGGGCGCGGAATCAGTCGCCTCAGAAGAGCAGCCGGAACGGAGCTTCGGGATGAAGACGTTACTTCGACAGCTGCTGGAGAAGGCCGAAGCAAAAGGAGGAGAGAAATGGCTGCGGCGCTGTCTGGAGTTGACGGCTGAAGAGGAGTCAGAAGACGGTCGGCAACAAAGAAGGGACCTGGCTGAAGGAAAGAAGGGGACAGCGGAAGAAGAAGTCACTGGTGTCGGAAGAAGAAGCGGAAAGAGAGGCAGGCCGAGTGGTGGACAGCGGGGCAAAAAGGAGGCGGCTACTGATGCAAGTCCAGGACTGGAACAACAAGAAAGTGCCGCAACCACCGAAGAGCGGCTGAAGAGACGAAGGACGCCCAGAAGACAATACAGCCCACCAGTGGAAGAAAAGAAGGCTGGAAGAAAGCGAGGAAGTCACGAAACGGCGAGAGAAGAAGAGGCGGGTGCAGCGTCGGGACAACATGGAGCAACCGAGGCCGGAGCTGTCGGAGTGAGGTCCAATGCTGGCCTCGGTGGCAGCTGCCGGAGGAGTGATAAAGAAGACAGCCCTTTGTATTGGCCGGCAGAGGACATGCAGGTTTTAGAAGAACCGGGTACTGCCGGGCCGGGTGAGTTAAATATTGCTATGTTTGAAAACTTGAACCAGTCATTAAATCTTATAGTTGATTCATTACATAGTTTACATAGTAAAATGCAACCGGAAAATGTATCTTCAGTGTGGCAGAACCCTGAGGTAGGGAAAATCATACCAGAAAGAGTAACAGGTTTTAAGGATAGAGTACCTGAAATTGTATTGAAAGAAACTATGCCCTGTTCACCTTCGCCTCTGGGTTTTCACTTAAGTACGAGTATTAAAGAAAAGATCTGGAATGGAGAATTCATAGATATATTGTCCTTACTTCCATCTAGTAAGGAGTTCCTAAAGCCGGACAAAAATGATGAGGATAGGAGGAGACCGGTTGCAAAAAATTTTAGTAACTGGCTGCAGGCTTTCTGCATATTTGCAGGGGTAATGTGTGAAAAACAGCCAGAAAAAGCAGCAGGCCTTTTTCATCATGTGGAAATCATCCTTGAGGCGTACCGAAATTTTGGAGGATTTGGTTGGTTTTCATATGATGAATCCTTTCGGCAAAAGTTGTCTGTGCATAAAGAGCTACAGTGGGGTTGTAAAGATGTGGGTTTGTGGCTTAACCTATTAATTCCACAGAGGCCACAAATTGCTAGACCGGTAGGTGTGGGAGCCAATCAGGCCACAAGTTATAAAAAAGGTATATGCTTTGCGTTTAATGACTCCAATTGTAAGTGGCTACATAATTGCCGTTTTAGGCATGAGTGTGCTTTTTGTGCAGGGGCGCATAGCGTGTCTAAATGTTTTAAGAAAATGGCAGCCAATACCCAATCAGGAAAAGAGCCATTTCTTAAGGGGCAAACTCCTGGTGAACCTGCAAGAAATGCAAACCTGGCTGTGCAAATACCCAGATCAACGGAAGGCCAACATACTTTATGAAGGTTTTGCAGAGGGTTTCAGACTACCTATCTTTGAAGGAAAAGGTTGTATAAAGGTGAGAAATTTAAAGTCAGTTGAGGAATTACCGCATATAGTAGAAGACAAAATAAATAAAGAAAGGTCAGCTGGAAGGGTTGCAGGCCCATTCTGTAATCCACCATTTAATGACTTTAGAATTTCTCCTTTGGGTATACTGCCAAAGAAAGAGCCGAATAAATTTAGGCTAATACATCACTTATCTTTCCCTGTGGGTGGGTCCCTTAATGACCAGATAAGCCCAAACGACTGTTCGGTGGAATATTCTTCATTTGAACAGGCAATGGTTTTGTTGAGGGAGCTGGGCGAGGGGGCACTGATGAGTAAAGCTGATATTTAGGTTGTTACCCATTCACCCGAGTTGTTTCAACTCACTAGGTTTCATGTTTAAAGGAAAATTTTATTTCGACATGTTTCTACCTATGGGATGCTCATTATCGTGTGCATATTTTGAGGCATTCGCCACTTTTCTGGAATGGGTGCTGAAGGAAAAATCGGGTTCCAAATATACAATTCACTATTTGGACGATTTTTTATTCTTGGGTCCTAAGAATTCTAGCGAATGCTTACAGCTATTAAACACGTTCAGAGATATATGTTCCCAGTTTAATATCCCGCTAGCTGAAGGAAAAACGGTACCTCCTTCTCAAAAATTAGAATTTTTGGGAATTTTGATAGATTCAAACAGCATGGAATTTAAATTACCTAAGGACAAGTTAGATAAGATTTACAATCTTATCTTAGTATTGATTAGGAAGAAGAAAGTTTTGTTGAAGGAACTACAAAAGCTTTTGGGTAATCTGGCCTTTGCGACTAGAATCCTGCCAGTTCGAAGAATATACTCAAGGCGTATGTATCTTAAAATGTCAGGATTGAAGAGTCCTTTTTCGCATATTAGGCTAACGCAAGATATTCGTGAGGATATGCTGATATGGACACAATTTTTGCAAACGTTTAATGCTAGAACAATGATTCAGGAAGAATTCATTACAGATTCACAATTTTGTTTATTCACGGATGCAGCAGGTTCTATCGGGTTCTCGGCCATTTGGAGAAATGAGTGGTGTGCGGAGAGATGGCCAGAAAGATGGAAGGTTAAAGGTCTGTTACAAAATATTGTACTGTTGGAAATATTCCCAGTTATAGTGGCGGTGGAGATTTGGGGATGGAAGTTTCAGAACAGGAGAATTCTATTGAGTACGGATAATAAGGGAGTATTATTCGCAATAAACTGTTTAAATTCTAGATCACAACCTGTCATTTCCATGATTCGTTATTTAGTTTCCAGGTGCCTGTTATATAACATTTGGCTAAAGGCTCGTTATATTCCAGGAAAACTCAATGTTATTGCTGACGCTCTCTCACGTTTACAGATGAGCAAATTCTTCGAACTGGTGCCGGAAGCCAACAAAGAGGGTATGAAATGTCCTGGGCATCTATGGGACTTAGTTTAGTGCAAGAGAATATTCGTAACTCCCTGGCGTATTCAACGTGGAAAAGCTACTGCAGCTCCTGGTCACTGTGGTTGTCATTTTTACAAGAGGCCAATAATGGACGAATGACAATTTCAGAGAGATTAGTATTATGTTTTCTTGAATCTTTGCTTCAAAAGAAATGGTCTTGGTCACATGTAAACAAAACGTTATATGGAGTATCATATTTTATGAAATTGAAAGGTTACCAGTCTATGTTATCCTTCTTTTCAGTACAACAAGTTTTAAAAGGATACAAAAAGAAACAAACTAGGATAAATTATCAAAGTCCAATCTCGGTGAATAACCTAATAGATATTTGTAAATATGCTGATAGAGCGTGTTTTTCTGAATATGAGGTTAAATTGTTGAGAGCAGCGTTTTCTATTTGTTTTTTTGCAGCCTTACGAATATCAGAATTGGTTCCTAGATCAAAAAGCGATGAAGGTGGTTTGTTAATTGAAGATGTGGTTTTTGACAAGGATAAATTAAAAATATTTTTGCGCAAGTCTAAGACAGACCAGTCGGGTAAAGGGACATGGATATTATTAGGAAAATGTACAGTGGACTCTATATGTCCGTTAAAAACATTAAAGACGTATTTAAAAGTGAGGCCGGAGAAGGGGTCACGGCTCTTTATTCATAGAGATCTGTCGCCCCTGACGGGTTTTCAATTTCGAAGAATATTCGATAAAATTTTGGCTGTCTTAGGGCTGTGCAATAAAGGCTTATCTTGCCACTCATTTAGGATTGGGGCAGCCACGGCTGCGGCGAGCCTAGGTTTGGGAGGTGATGGTATAAAGAAAATTGGCAGGTGGAAGTCAAATGTCTATCAGAGATATGTCAGATCTAACTATGTACATTCTAATTCTAGGTAAGAAGTTAATAGTTTGGATCGTTGGGCACTCGTATGTTCGATGGGCCCACAAAAGAGCGGCAGAAAGAATTTATGGAACTAATCTGGATCTGGACCCAAGTTTATTTGAATTATATTGGTGTGGTAAAGGTGGGATGATCTGGGACAATCTGATGACCGAACTAGGTAGGCTGAGTTATGATTGGCCATTACCGGATATACTATTAATCCACCTAGGAGGTAATGACATTGGGAAAATAAAAACAGTTAAACTTTTCTTTAAAATATGTTTTGTTATCAAAAAATGGAAGGCTTTTTCTCATGGTACGGTTATAGTATTTTCCGAGATCATCCCTCGACTTATTTGGTTGCAAGATAAAGTTGGAAAGGTGTTTGAGAAAATGAGGAGAAGGACTAATCATAGAGTAGAGAAATTTATGAGTTTAGGTTATGGCATATCATTTAGACACGTAGATTTGGAGGGGGGTATTCCCGGCTTGTATTGGAAGGATGGGATACATCTTTCGGATATAGGTTGGGATATAATGAATTTAGGATTCCAGACAGCAATAGAACTGGCCGCGGGCTGGTGGGGTAGTCAGGAAGTTAGTTCCTCCTGACTTAGTGGAGGTGTCTTTATATGGTTAAGTGGTAACCCGAGCGCCAAAGCTGGGTAGTTGTGTTATGTATTGCAAAGTTATGATAATAAAAAAGTGAAAATTTATTGATTGATGGATTAATGAGTTAAGTAATTTATAAACCAATAAATAAAGGCCGTGGCCAAGTTATTATCCAAGAAAGCTGTCTGGTGTAAGTTAATTATTAGGTTATAATATGATGCTTGCCATCCCATGAATGGAAAAAGGGAAAGGGGGTTTCAAGGACCCCATTTTCCTACTTTTTCCTCATGGGAGGGCTGCAGAGGGGCAGTTTCTAGTTCCCCCGTGTACAGAGCGTTAGGCGGGAGATAGAAGTTTAGAGGATTAGGATTGGTTAAAATAGCTGCCTGCGGAAGGTCAGGTGACCGAAGCTTCTAGAAACGAGGCAGGCTATATATAGGTGTGGTTGCGTGGGCGCGGAATCAGTCGCCTCAGAAGAGCAGCCGGAACGGAGCTTCCCGCCCACCCGCCCATTATATGTATAATAGGGAATAAATATTAAGTCACGGCCTTATAAATTTATGTGGTAGGGTCACCTTTTCAAAAAGGGGGACAAAGTATTGGAGGTGTCTTTATATGGTTAAGTGGTAACCCGAGCGCCAAAGCTGGGTAGTTGTGTTATGTATTGCAAAGTTATGATAATAAAAAAGTGAAAATTTATTGATTGATGGATTAATGAGTTAAGTAATTTATAAACCAATAAATAAAGGCCGTGGCCAAGTTATTATCCAAGAAAGCTGTCTGGTGTAAGTTAATTATTAGGTTATAATATGATGCTTGCCATCCCATGACTGGTTCTCTGTAAGTTGCAATGTGTTGCCTAGGAGGGTTTTTCTGAGGGACCCATGGGGAGTCAATGTTAGAGAAGAACCGGGATGTTCTGGAAGATCTTAAACATAATAATAGAGTGCAATGTCAAGCTGCAGTTTCTCAAGCTGTCAAAATATCTTCTTATATAAAAAGTGGTATAGACTCCAGATGCCATATTGACCTGTAAGACCTCATCTGAAATATGCAGTTCAGTTTTGGGTACCAGTTTACAAAAAGGATATCAGAGAACTGGAGAAAGTGCAGAGAAGAACAACTAAATTGATAAGAGGCATGAAGGAGCTCAGCTATGAGGAAAGATTAGAGGAACTGAATGTGTTCTATCTTGAAAAAAGGCCATAATCATCATTTATCAATACATAATAGGTCATATAGTAAACTTGGTGTTGAGATATTCACCTTCAGGTTCTTACAGGAGACAAGGGGGCATGTTTTACATCTAAAGTAAAAGAGAGTAACCTTCACATATACGGAAAGGCTTTTTCACAGTAAGAGCTATGGAAATGTGGAATGGACTCCCTCAAGAATTAGTTTTAGCCAGCTCAGCAGATTGTTTAAAAAAAAAAAAAAGATCAAATTAAATTCCTAAGTGCACAAAATATAATTGGATACTAATATTTATAGGTAGATTGGTATATAGGTATATAGGTAGGTAGATATTGTTGATCTACAGAATATCTGATTCCTTCCTGGGGGATCAGGAAGGAATTTTTCCCTCCACCAGGGAAAATTTGACCATGCTACATTGGTTTTCTTTTTTTTTTTTTTGCCTTCCTCTCAATCAGTTTTGGATATTGGGTTGTGTATAAGAATGTTTTCTAATTGTTAATTTTTTTTCTGTTATAGTTGAACTGAATTTATCTTTTTCAATGTAACTATGTGACTATGGCAGCTTATCAAGTGTGCACATAATCAGTGGCAATTATGAGGTAAGCCATGTTATATAAAGGAAGAAAAGAGCGTATGGGTGTGCATTTATGGTCAGAGAGAATTATTGTTGGAAAGACCAGTCGGAGCTTTATTCAACAAATACAAAATTGTTTTTTACAGGTAAAAAAGGGAAACTGTGGAAATCACAAAATAATGAAAAATGGACAAACATAAGGATAACCAGTAATACTAGTAAAACCTGAAGAATATGTACGCTGCATTTATAACTGGAACCTTGAAAGATAGAGTAATAACTAATAAATTCGTTTTCACTGAATTAAGAACAACACATAGCTTCTATTTAAAGTGACACATATAGCTGGGCTATAGTTACATAGTTATAGTTGTAAAATACACATAGAAGGTTTATGTAAGTAATTCCATAGAGGTGAGTCCATTTGTACTGATGGAAGAGGAAGACTGACATAGCTTTCTGTGACAGCAAGTGTTTCATTGAATTCTCTATTCCATGTACAAAATGGCTTGTCTTCTTAGAGTACCTTATCCATCATGTGCATCAGTGTAGGACATTTATCAGGAACCTCCCAGAATCTAAATTACAACAATGTATCTTCTTACACTGATAAATATGGTTACTATACATGTGAGTGGGATATAAGCTAAAACATTCATCTTTATCATTGAGGCAGCCACAAAACATTCTTATAATTTTCTTTACGTAAACACATGACCCAGTGGGTTAGCTATGATGTACATTTCATATAATCACACGTAGTGCATGGATATACAAACATTTTATAATTTATTTCTGAGACTTGTGGGTAAGGCAGCAAAGAGTACTAACCATGAAAAAAGTTGCAATATCCCAAAGCAACAATCAGGATAAATTCTATGGAATGGAAAGAAGGCTAAATTCTTACTGTTGACTCTGGCTTAATCAACCTGTACACACAGTCACTGCACTGCAGTGCATTTCATAAAGGTGCAGGGGTGGTATATTGCCATACTTCAAACAGGACAGAATAATGGCACTTCCTATACTTTCCCCTATGTATGTTATGGTAGTGCTTAATCCCTTCCCACCCAAAATGGCCCATACTGGGAATATGTGAATACATTAATAAACATCCTCTCTTCAGGAGCCACTAACCAAAACATTGCACAGCTGGAAGCTCTCAACCCAAGATGCCACTGACAGTTACGATTCCCAATTCATTTTGAGAACAAATCAGAATTGTCCCTAGTCATGTGATCATTATATCAACTAGGACAAAGGGATCATATGTAGGCTAGAGGCTTCATAGACAAAATAGGATTCAGCTTAGCTTCAGATGACCCTGCAGTCTGTAGGTGTCAGTGTTTATCTGAGCAGCCTTTTTGCACTATATACAGTATAATGCACTTTTTTTGTGTCTCTTATGTGATTTGTTAACGTATACCTAGCACAAGGAGATCACATTTTTAATTATTGTTTGGTTGGAGCTAGTTACACATCCTACTCGGATTGAATGATTTTGATGCTGCTGCCCGTTTGATTTAATTTACTTTTTATTATATTTGTTTTACTAAGTTTTTTGTCACTAAGGTTTACAGTTTTTTTTTTTTTTGCAAGCACACAAATATTATCTTGGGTTTGATAGGTTAAACAGCATAGTGTTTGTGCTGTCAAATCTGTCCCTTTCTATGCAGTAAAATGCCTTGTTGATCCTGTGCCCCCTAATGTAAACTGACCACGGTAATTATGGCTGCTGATCCATGATACCATGGTCAGTTTACATGCCTCCATCATCCCTCAGTCTCTCCTCTCTCCCCCCTCTCCTCCTCCCTGCCTTCCTGTCAGCTCCGGTGTGTATGCAATCTCCTCCCTGACGCTCCCCGCCACCTCCCCTCCTGCCGCTATTAGTAGCTGGCAGTAAAGTCAGAGTAGGATTACTGTCAGCGCCTTGTCAGAGGGGGATCTCAGCCCCACTGTAGCCCTTAGATAGGGGGAGTAGAGTAGCTGTAAGTCACGTGATCGCACAGAGGTGATCTGAAATAAGGTATTCACCAGCATCATTTTAAACAAACATTTACACGGTGTAGTATACCTTGGTATTACAGAGGGGCTGGTAGTAATCCTACTCTGACTTTAAAACCACGCCGATAATACCCTCCCCCCCATGCCCCTTTCCCTGACTTCACCATTAAGATAAATGGCAGAACTTTTAGTCCCTCCCCACATGCTAGAGTGCAAGGTGTAATTTGTAAGGTGTAATTTGGACCCTGAACTGTCGTTTTGGCCCCACATCCAATCACTGTCCAAATCTAGTCACCGCAGCCTCCATAACCTCTCTAATACATCACTAATAGGGTTGAGCGAACACGGACTGTATTATTTGTGTTCGCACTGAATAATTGGATTTTTGTTACCCAAACACGGACCCGAAAACTTTACTGTATATTCGGGTAAAAATCCGTGTTCGGTCGTTTTATTTCCGGGTTTTGCATGCTTTGGCGCGCTTTTCATGGCGGGCTTTCAACAGCCAATCAACAAGCGTTTAACTGGTGTGCCTAAGCCATCCCAGCCATGCCTACAAATGTATCAGTAGCTGTGATTGGCCGTCTGAAGCATGTGACCAAGTCTTTTTAAGTTCGAGGCAGCGCCGCTGCGGCATCATTCTGCTGTTTAGTTCAGGGAGAGAGCACACATCAACGTGCTGGATGCTGATTAGGGACAGACAGGAAAAAAAAAACATTTGTGTCCGGATAGAATTGAGGGACAGGTCGGAGTGTGTTAGGCAGGGCGAGTTGTAGGCATTTTAGGGAGAGAGTCTGCTGATTTTTAGGGTCGGTGTGTTCTACAAACTACAATCGATATTGCTGTGTGGGGTGGGGTTTGCAGTGACCGATCTACGATCTTAGCAATCCTTTTAGGGACAGAGTCTGCTGATTTTTAGGGTCAGACAGTGCGTTCTACAAACTACAATCGATATTGCTGTGTGGGGTGGGGTTTGCAGTGACCGATCTACGATCTTAGCAATCCTTTTAGGGACAGAGTCTGCTGATTTTTAGGGTCAGACAGTGCGTTCTACAAACTACAATCGATATTGCTGTGTGGGGTGTGGTTTGCAGTGACCGATCTACGATCTTAGCAATCCTTTTAGGGACAGAGTCTGCTGATTTTTAGGGTCAGACAGTGCGTTCTACAAACTACAATCTATATTGCTGTGTGGGGTGGGGTTTGCAGTGACCGATCTACGATCTTAGCAATCCTTTTAGGGACAGAGTCTGCTGATTTCTAGGGTCAGACAGTGTGTTCTACAAACTACAATCGATATTGCTGTGTGGGGGGGGGGGGGTTTGCAGTCACCCGATCTACGATCTTAGCAATCCTTTTAGGGACAGAGTCTGCTGATTTTTAGGGTCAGACAGTGTGTTCTACAAACTACAATCGATATTGCTGTGTGGGGGGGGGGGGGGGAGATTGCAGTCACCCGATCTACGATCTTATCAATCCTTTTAGGGACAGAGTCTGCTGATTTTTAGGGTCAGACAGTGTGTTCTACAAACTACAATCAATATTGCTGTGTGGTGTGGGATAGGAGATAGGCAGGTGTCAGTGGTCCACATCCATTTTGCTGTGTGTGGGCTGCAGTGAACAAAATCTTTTTGGGGTGCAGTGAACACAATCTTTTTGGGGTACAGTGAACACAATCTTTTTGGGGTGCAGTGAACACAATCTTTTTGGGGTGCAGTGAACACAATCTTTTTGGGGTACAGTGAACACAATCTTTTTGGGGTGCTGGCTGCTGATTAGGGACAGACAGGAAAAAAAAACATTTGTGTCCGGATAGAATTGAGGGACAGGTCAGAGTGTGTTAGGCAGGGTGAGTTGTAGGCATTTTAGGGAGAGAGTCTGCTGATTTTTAGGGTCAGTGTGTTCTACAAACTACAATTGATATTGCTGTGTGGGGTGGGGTTTGCAGTGACCGATCTACGATCTTATCGATCCTTTTAGGGACAGAGTCTGCTGATTTTTAGGGTCAGACAGTGCGTTCTACAAACTAAAATCAATATTGCTATGTGTGGGGGGGTTTGCAGTCACCCGATCTACGATCTTATCAATCCTTTTAGGGACAGAGTCTGCTGATTTTTAGGGTCAGACAGTGTGTTCTACAAACTACAATCAATATTGCTGTGTGGTGTGGGATAGGAGATAGGCAGGTGTCAGTGGTCCACATCCATTTTGCTGTGTGTGGGCTGCAGTGAACACAATCTTTTTGGGGTGCAGTGACCACAATCTTTTTGGGGTGCAGTGAACACAATCTTTTTGGGGTGCAGTGAACACAATCTTTTTTGCCCACTGAGGAGGAGGGAGAAAAGTATTTTTCTATCAGGCACTGTGTGCAGCATTTTTCCTTCAGCTGCGCTGTGCTGAGTGACTGATCATACACTGCTGTGTTCAGTTCACATGTGCTAATATTGAGTGGTTTCAAAAATCAAACACTTTTTTTCTATTCCACTATTCAATATACAGCCTTGGGTTAAAAAAAATTAAATTGTGGCCTGCAGCAGAGCTGAATGATATTTGGGGTTTTTGGGGTTCATCTCATACTTCTGAAGATTTGAGGGTGCTGCCTGTTCCATACTCCTCCTACTCCTCATTCAGCCTTTTAGGGGTACAAACAATAGTAATTGGGGCCTAGTGTGGTTTTGTACGTGTGAGATACATACACTTTTTTTGATCATATTTCCTATTCCGCTATTTAATAAAAACCTTTGGGGATCAATTAAATTGCGGGATAGTTTGTGTTGGTACGTGTGAGATCCACTTTTCCAAGTTTTTGGGGTTCATCTCATACTTCTGAAGATTTGAGGGTGCTGCCTGTTCCATACTCCTCCTACTCCTCATTCAGCCTTTTAGGGGTACAAACAATAGTAATTGGGGCCTAGTGTGGTTTTGTACGTGTGAGATACATACACTTTTTTTGATCATATTTCCTATTCCGCTATTCAATAAAAACCTTTGGGGATCAATTAAATTGCGGGATAGTCTGTGTTGTTACGTGTGAGATCCACCTTTCCAAGTTTTTGGGGTTCATCTCATACTTCTGAAGATTTGAGGGTGCTGCCTTTTCCATACTCCTCCTACTCCTCATTCAGCCTTTTAGGGGTACAAACAATAGTAATTGGGGCCTAGTGTGGTTTTGTAGGTGTGAGATACATACACTTTTTTTGATCATATTTCCTATTCCGCCATTCAATAAAAACCTTTGGGGATCAATTAAATTGCGGGATAGTCTGTGTTGGTAAGTGTGAGATCCACCTTTCCAAGTTTTTGGGGTTCATCTCATACTTCTGAAGATTTGAGGGTGCTGCCTGTTCCATACTCCTCCTACTCCTCATTCAGCCTTTTAGGGGTACAAACAATAGTAATTGGGGCTTAGTGTGGTTTTGTACGAGTGAGATACATACACTTTTTTTGATCATATTTCCTATTCCGCTATTCAATAAAAACCTTTGGGGATCAATTAAATTGCGGGATAGTCTGTGTTGGTACGTGTGAGATCCACCTTTCCAAGTTTTTGGGGTTCATCTCATACTTCTGAAGATTTGAGGGTGCTGCCTGTTCCATACTCCTCCTACTCCTCATCCTGCCTTTAGGGGTACAAACAATAGTAATTGGGGCCTAGTGTGCTTCTGTACGTGTGAGATACATACACTTTTTTTGATCATATTTCCTATTCCGCTATTCAATAAAAACCTTTGGGGATCAATTAAATTGCGGGATAGTCTGTGTTGGTACGTGTGAGATCCACCTTTCCAAGTTTTTGGGGTTCATCTCATACTTCTGAAGATTTGAGGGTGCTGCCTGTTCCATACTCCTCCCACTCCTCATTCAGCCTTTTAGGGGTACAAACAATAGTAATTGGGGCCTAGTGTGGTTTTGTACGTGTGAGATACATACACTTTTTTTGATCATATTTCCTATTCCGCTATTCAATAAAAACCTTTGGGGATCAATTAAATTGCGGGATAGTTTGTGTTGGTACGTGTTAGATCCACCTTTCCAAGTTTTTGGGGTTCATCTCATACTTTTGAAGATTTGAGGGTGCTGCCTGTTCCAAACTCCTCCTACTCCTCATCCTGCCTTTAGGGGTACAAACAATAGTAATTGGGGCCTAGTGTGCTTCTATACGTGTGAGATACATACACTTTTTTGATCATATTTTCTATTCCGCTATTTAATCAAAACCTTTCGGTATAAACAAATAAATTGCGGGATAGTCTGTGTCGGTACGTGTGAGATACACCTTTCCAATTTTTGGGGCGCATCTCATACTGCCGAGGATTTGAGGGTGCTTCAGTCTGCCTCCTGCCTGTTCCGAACTCCTCCTACTCCTCTTCCTGCCTTTAGGGTACAAAAAATTGTAATCGGGGCCTAGTTGGTGTTTGTACGTGTGAGATACACCATTTTGTAAAATTTGTCCTATTCCGCTATTCAATATACACCCTGTTTGAGTGTAAAAAATTAAATTGCGGGATAGTCTGTATCGGTACATGTGAGATACACCTTTTTAAATTTGTTTGGTGCATCTACTTATACCGCCGAGGATTGCAGGGCACTTCAGTTTGCCTCCTGTTCCCAACTCCTCCTACTCCTCTTCCTCATCCTGCCTTTAGGGTACAAAACATTGTAATCGGGGCCTAGTCTGTGTTTGTACGTGTGAGATACACCGTATTATAACATTTTTCCTATTCCGCTATTCAATATACACCCTTTTGGAGTGTAAGAAAATTAAATTACGGCATAGTCTGTATCGGTACGTGTGAGATACACCTTTTAAATTTGTTTGGCGCATCTCCTTCCACCGCCAAGGATTGCAGGGCGCTTCAGTTTGCCTCCTGTTCCCAACTCCTCCTACTCCTCTTCCTCATCCTCCCTTTAGGGTACAAAAAATTTTAATCGGGGCCTAGTCTGTGTTTGTATGTGTGAGATACACCGTTTTTTTATCCTTTTTCCTATTCCAATATTCAATATACACCCTTTTGGGGTAAAAAACATTAAATTGCGGCATAGTTTGCATATGTGACTGTCAGATACACCCGTGTGATACTGTTGTTGTTTTGTTCCGCTATTCAATAAACACCTTTCTAGGGCAAGATCATAAATTACAGAAATATGAGGAGACCGTCAAATAGGGGCCGTGGCCTGGGTCGTGGTGCTGCTGGTAGAGCTCCTGTTGCAAGGAGAGGACGTGGTCGATCTGTGCCAGCTACACACACAAGTGAAACACCTTCCACTAGTGTGAGTAGGCGACAGAACCTGCAGCAGAATTTGGTAGGGCATAATGCGCCTCTAGAGGTGATGAGGCCTGAAGAAGTACAGGCGATAGTAGATTGGGTTGCTGACAGTGCCTCCAGTTCCTTCACATTGTCTCCCACCCAGTCTACTGCAGAAAGGTCAGAGTTGGCACCTGCAGCCAATGTCCAACCGTCTTTCACCTCACCCCCTTGGAAATCAGGCAAGCAGTCTGAGCCCCAATCCATATAGCAGTCTCTTGTTCTTTTTGAGGACTCTGTCAGCAGGGTTTCCCAGGGCCATCCACCTAGCCCTGCCCCAGAAGTTGAAGAGATTGAGTGCAGCGATGCCCAACCACTTATTTCTCAAGATGAGTACATGCAAGGACCATCGCAGCACGTCTTCGATGATGACGAAACGCAGGTGCCAACTGCTGCGGCGTTCAGCATTGTGGAGACCGACAAGGAGGGCAGGGGTGAAGACTGGGTGGAAGATGATGTGGAGGACGATGAGGTCCTCGACCCCACATGGAATGAACGTCATGCAGGTGACCTGAGTAGTTTGGAGGAAGAGGCGGTGGCCCACAGAGCCACCAGCACAGCAGAAGAGGGAGCAGGGTGCAGAAGCGGAGCGGCCGTGCCCTAGACACTACGCCCGCTACTGCCCAATGCAGCAAGGGAACGAGCGCACCAAAGTCAGCTCAAAGGAGTTCTCTAGCGTGGAAGATCTTTAGAAAATGTGCTGATGACAGCACACGAGTGGTTTGCACCCTGTGCAATCAGAGCCTGAAGCGAGGCATAAACCTTCTCAACCTGAGCACAACCTGCATGATCAGGCATCTAAGTGCAAAGCACGAGCTGCAGTGGAGTAGACACCTTCAAAACCAAGAAACGTCTCTGGCTCATCCTGCTTCCTCTTCTGCTGCAGTCTCGGCCGCTCCAGCCACATCTGTAGTGATACCAGCACCTGCCACCCCGCAAACAGAGGATCTGTCAGCAACACCACCACCTGGGTCACCAACCATCTCCACAATGTCCCGTGGAAGCGTTCAGCTTTCCATCTCCCAAACACTTCAGAGGAAGAGGAAGTACCCCCCTACCCACCCGCGATCCCTGGCCCTGAATGCCAGCATTTCAAAATTCTTGGCCTTTGAAATGCTGTCATTCCATCTGGTGGAGACGCACAGTTTTAAAAACCTTATGTCGGTGGCTGTCCCACAGTACGTCGTGCCCAGCCGCCACTACTTTTCCAGGCAAGCCATCCCTTCCCTGCACAACCAAGTGGGGGAAAAAATCAGGTGTGCACTGCGCAACGCCATCTCTGGCAAGGTCCACCTAACTACCGATACGTGGACCAGTAAGCATGGTCAGGGGCGTTATATCTCCCTAACGGCACACTGGGTAAATGCAGTGGCGGATGGGCCTGAGGCAGATAGCAATTTGGCGCATGTCCTTCCACCACTGAGGATTGCATGGGGCTTCAGTTTGTCTCCTGTTCCTAACTCCTCCTACTCCGCTTCCTCATCCTCTACCGCCTCCTCATCCGGACAGCGTAACACCTTCACCACCAACTTCAGCACGGCCAGGGGTAAACGACAGCAGGCAGTTTTAAAACTTGCCTGTTTGGGGGACAAACCACACAACACGCAGGAGTTGTGGAGGAGCATGGAACAGCAGACAAATGAGTGGTTGCTGCCAGCGAGCCTCAAGCCCGGCCTGGTGGTGTGCGATAACGGGCGAAATCTCATAGCAGCTCTGGGCCTAGCCGGTTTGATGCACATCCCTTGCCTGGCGCATGTGCTGAATTTGGTGGTGCAGAGGTTCCTTAAAAACTACCCCGATATGTCAGAGCTGCTGCAGAAAGTGTGGGCCGTCTGTGCGCACTTTCGGCGTTCTCACCCTGCTGCTGCTCGCCTTTCAGCGCTGCAGCGTAACTTCGGCCTTCCCGCTCACCGCCTCATATGTGACGTGCCCACAAGGTGGAACTCCACCTTGCACATGCTGCAAAGACTGTGCGAGCAGCAGCAGGCCATAGTGGAGTTCCAGCTGCAGCACGCACGCGTGAGTCGCTCTGCGGAACAGCGCCACCAATAACTGGGCCTCCATGCGAGACCTGTGTGCCTTGTTGCGCTGTTTTGAGTACTCCACCAACATGGCCAGTGCCGATGACGCCGTTCTCAGCTTAACTATCCCACTTCTATGCCTCCTTGAAAAAACAATTCGGGCGATGATGGAAGAGGATGTGGCACAGGATGAGGAGGAGGAGGAGGAGGAGGAGAAGGATGAAGAGGTAACATTTCCAAGGCTTTCAGGGCAGTCATTCGCAAGGGGCTCCGAGGGTGGGTTCCTGCACACACAAACGCCAGGGACACAATTGTCCAGCAGGGGCACAGTTCTGGAGGATGAGGAGGATGAGGAGGAGGAGCTGGAGGAGGAGATGGAAGCATGTTCACAGCAGGGTGGCACCCAGGCCAGCTCATGGCCATCACTGGTGCGTGGCTGGGGGGATACAGAGGACACGGACGATACACCTCCCACAGAGGACAGCCTTTCGTTGCCTCTGGGCAGCCTGGCACACATGAGCGATTACATGCTGCAGTGTCACCACAACGACCGCCGAGTTGCCCACATTCTAATTTGTGCTGATTACTGGGTGGCCATACTGCTGGATCCCCGTTACAAGGACAATGTACCGTCCTTAATTCACTCACTGGAGCGCGATCGCAAGATGCGCGAGTACAAGCGCACGCTGGTAGACGCCATGCTGCTGGCATTCCCACCTGACAGCGGGGCCACAGTGGAAGCACAAGGCAGAGGAGGAGGAGGAGGAGGAAGAGGTCGCCAACGCAACCAGGGCACCGCCAGCACCTCAGAAGGCAGGGTTAGCATGGCCGAAATGTGGAAAAGCTTTGTCAGCACGCCACAACAAACAGCAGCACCAGCAGCTCATATGGAACGTCTTAGCAGGAGGCAGCATTTCACCAACATGGTGGAGCAGTATGTGTGCACACGCCTAGACGTACTGAATGAGGGGTCTGCCCCCTTCAACTTCTGGGTCTCCAAGTTGGGCACATGGCCTGAGCTTGCCCTTTACGCCTTGGAGGTGCTGGCGTGCCCTGCAGCCAGTGTATTATCTGAACGGGTATTTAGCACGGCTGGGGGCGTTATCACAGACAAGCGCAGCCACCTGTCCAGAGACAATGTGGACAAGCTCACGTTCATTAAAATGAACCAGGCATGGATCCCACGGGACTTTTACGTACCTTGTGCAGAATAGCGATGGATACCGACCTTACCCAACCATTGTTCCATTTTTGCTGTTTCTCACTCTTTTGGGGTGTACCCTCATTTAAAATTTGTGAAAAGAAGCAGTGTTGGCTACCTCGTCCTCCTCCACCGCCGCTTCCACCTACACCGCCCATAGGTGTGCGCAGCCTATTGCATTAGGGTGTGCACCCCAAAGTTTAAATACACATGCATGTGTTTGCCTACATGTACATGGCCCCGATACATTACTCTCCCTGCTGGCAAAGTGAAATAGAGCAGAGCAGGTCCGAGGGAGATCTTTCCCATCTCCTCACTGGCAAACAGAGCGATAATGCTATGTGCCCTAGGTGATTAGGGTGTGCCCAGGCACATCCGACACACCCTGTGCGCACGCCTATGACACCGCCACATCCACCACCACCTCAACCTCCCTCCTACTCCATATGGGCCTCGTCCTTCAGAGATGAAGAACATTGTTTTATTTTTCTGTTTTTTTTTTGTTGTTTTAGTTATTTCCCTATCCACATTTGTTTGCAGAGCATTTGCCATGCTCTTAACTACGTTTTGCTGCCATTTGCAGCAGTCTAGCCCTTTCCATTGGTGTTCTAGAGCCATTTTAGTGCCTGAAAGTTCGGGTCCCCATTGACTTCAATGGGGTTCGTGTCCGGGAAAAGTTCGGCAAAAGTCCGGGACACGGACCCGGACTTTTTTTTAAAGTTCGGCCGAACCCGCCGAACACGGACATCCAGGTGTCCGCTCAACTCTAATCACTAATATATCTTCTTTCTTATGACTAGGGATGAGCTTGGAGTTCGAGTCGAACGTAAGTTTGACTCGAACATTGGCTGTTCGCTCGTTCGTTGAATGATGAACAAATGGGCTTCTTGGCGGAAACTTCGAGTTCCCGCATTATCATGGACACTCTGACTTCTGAATTCCAATATGTAAATCGCTGGCTGGCAGGGGGAATTGAACTCACAGCTCTTATCATTGCAAAGATTTTCTAAACATCAATAGTTCCTCTTTCTTTGCCATGAAAGAATCATGATAACATGCACCCCCAAATAAAAAGTGCTCCCAAAAGGAATCACCACAAGCGATTAAATGAGCTCCTTACCAGCTGCTCTGATCCCACAAGGAGATCAATAGATGCTTTGCTGCAAAGCAGCCATATACACCACGATTTTGCATGCAAAGATGCCATGATATCCTATGCCAAGGCAGACTCCATGGTGTACAGAGGAAAATACACATAGTGTGGTATTTCACTAGGGTTGGGCCGAACAACCCCTTGTTCAGTTCGCACAAGAACATTTGAACATTGAGAAAGTTCGGAACCGAATAAGGAACCCCAATGAAATCTAGGAACCAAACTGGAAAAATCAAAAGTGCCAATTTTTAAGGCTTATATGCAAGTAATTGGACATACAATGTTTAAAGTTTGTAAAAAAAAACCATCATTTTAAAATGAGCAGTGATTTACTGATGCTTAAAGTGAAAGCATCAAAATGAGAAATGACAATGAAAATGAAAAATTAATTTCAATATAGTACCTGGGGGTTCCCCTTAGTCTACCTGTAAAGTGGCACATCTTTACTGTGTATAGAAGCTGCTCCAGAAATAATTGCATTTATAAAGCCAAAAAAAAACAGTTTGGGGAGCCAGTACGTATGAAGAGGCCACAATGTAGTGCACTGGGAACAAGATTAGAGATTTTTGGATAAATTATATTTTGTCTGTTCCACAGACTTTGGATAGAAGTAACAACAGGTGTGGAAAAATTGGTCTTTGGGTGTCGAAGGTGCATTCACACCGTAACTCTATAGAGGTACTCTTGGTAAAAGCAAGAATTGCCTTGTTGTCAAAAACTGAAATGATATGCACCTGTCAAACAGGTGAGGAAAAATTGGTCTTTGAGTGTTAATTGTGCCCATAAAACCTACACCAAAAAAGTTTCTTTCAGATGAAATCAACACCCACAACACTAGGCAGCGGCAGAGATTCCACATCCCAAAAACACTTAATCAGTGACATCGGCATCAGGGGGTTCATAGCTGCTGTTAATCCAGGACTGATTCATTTTGAGAAATTTCAGACGATCCACGGAGTCTGTGGACAAATTCGTTCAATTTTCAGTAACAAAACCTCCAGCAGCATTGAATGCCCATACGGAAAGCATTCTGGATGCAGGGCAGCCCAGCAGCTCAGATGCATACTGGGCAGGTTCTTGCCAGTGGTCTATTCTCATGACCCAGTAACCCAGTGGATCATCTCTTAAAAAGCTCTCCATGTCTTTTTTCACCCCTAGATAATTGTCTTCCATATGATGCAGATTCTGCCAATGGGATGTGGAAGCTGAGAGCCCTTGGCGTACTAGGACTAAAAAAATTGTGAATGGCATCACTTAGGAGGCCCCTTTCTCCACCACTCCTTTCTTGACCATCAGAACCCTCAAAACTACGTTTTTCACTACACTGTAACCTGCCAAAGTTGGGAAAAGCATTAGATAAACTCCTCTTTAATGTGTCCTCAAGAGCTTTCATCTTCTGCACCCTCTGAGGGAACGGGATGAGTTATGAGACTATCCCCTTGTAACGGTGGTCAAGGAGGGTTGCCAACCAATAGTGATCCTTCCCTTTGATGCCACGTATTCTTGGGTCCTTTCTCAGGCTTTGAAGCATGAGGGAGCCTATGCACCAAAAGTTTGCAGAGGCATGAGAAGCAGACTCCTCTGGGTCACTGAGGATTACAGTATTTGGAAATGCCTTCTTCCAGCCACTTACTACTCTTAAGGGTTCTGGGGATGGAAAACTATCTGTTGAGGGTTGACATATGTCTTCCTCTGCTTCAATGCCTCCAAGACTGCTACAATTCTCCTCCTCCTCCCTCTCTTCTTGCGCGTTCTGTGGCGTAGGAAGAATGGTGTCTGCAGAAAGCGGGCCTTGAGAGGAAAGAAAGTCCTCATCTTACTCCCACTGCTCTGCCTCGAGTGCCCTGTCCATATTGCCATGCAGAGTCTGCTCCAGCAGGAACACAACAGAGATTGTGTCACTGATGCATGCATTGTCCTGGCTCCTCATCCCTGTGGCCTCCTCAAATGGTGACAGTACAGTGCATGCATCCTTTATAAGCAGCCATTGGTGTGGGGAAAAAAAGCCAAGCCAGCCTGAGGTTGTCGTTGTGCCATACTCACACAGGTACTCGTTGACAGCCCTCTGCTGAATTTGCAGCTGCTGCAGCATTGCCAAAGTCGAGTTCCACTTGGTGGGCATGTCACAAATCAGGCGGTTTATGGGCACTTGGGCAGGTGCAATTCCCGCTGAATTTCAGCCAGCCGAGCACTGGCTGTGTATGAATGCCTGAAATGGCTACAGACTTTTCTGGCCTGCTTTAGAAGATCTTCCAATCCTGGGTACCTATTTAGGAAATGCTGTGCCACCAAATTGAGGACATGTGCCAGGCCCGGCACATGTGTCAACTTTCCATGTCTAAGGGCGGGCAGGAGGTTTGTGTCATTGTCGCACACCCCTATTCCTGGCTCCAGGTGCTGCAGCAGGAACCACCTCTTGGCCTGCCCCTGCAGAGTTGCAAGAATCTCTGCTCTGGTATGGTTCCTGTCCCCTAGACACACCAATTGAAGCACTGCATGGCACCTTTTAGCCTAACTCATTGAATAGCCCCTAGAACACTTGAGGGGTACTTGTGGATCATAGGACAATTCAGCAAAGGAGGGCATGGAGGAGGAGGAGGAGGAGGAGAAGGAAGAGGAGAGGGTAGAGCTGACAAATCTAGCATCATCACCACTAGCTGTATGGAGATGTGGCAGCATAACAAGCTGCAGCACTGAGCCCTGTCCTGCATCCTTACGACTTGCAAGCAGAGTTACCCAGTGTGCTGTGAACTAAATATAGTGTCCCTGACCATGCTTGCTGGACCACGTGGCAGCAGTAACGTGGATTTTGTGGTTGACTGCCTTGCCCAAAGATGCCTTCCACATTATGGTACAGAGCTGGAATGGCCTTACATGAAAATAAATCAAACTGGGAACCTGCCATTGTGGTACAACACATTCTGCAAATTTCAGGGAAGAGGGCAAAATCCACCAGGTAAAAGGCAGAAGTTGTAAAGCCAGCAGCGTTGACAAGCTTGCCTTTAGACACTGGGCATGTGGGTGGCAGTGACTGTATTTTTATTTCCACTGCAGCAGATGGGGCAGAGAAATTGCCGGCTATAGTGTACAGCTGGTGGTGTACTACTGGCAGATGTGCTGCAAGGACCTGGGACACCCTGCGCTATACCATAATCCCTGTCAGTGGAGGCTGCTGAGAGTTCATGAGGTATAGCGGGGGTAGCCTGAG
Source organism: Pelophylax lessonae (assembly GCF_965119305.1). NCBI lineage: Eukaryota > Metazoa > Chordata > Amphibia > Anura > Ranidae > Pelophylax > Pelophylax lessonae. The sequence continues at coordinate 433,484,162 of NC_138771.1, forward strand.
GTGAGTAAGGAGAAGGAACAAAATTGTGTCCCTTTTGTGTGGCTTTCAGGTGCTCTTGCCAGTGGGCTGGTGGTGGGAGGTTAACTGTCTTATCAAGCATGTGGTATCCAAATGGCTGGTGTTTTTGCCACACTTGATGTGCTTGAGACAAAGTTTGCAAATTGCAACAGAGTTATCAGCTGCACATGTGCTAAAAAAGGCCCAGACAGCTGAGCTGTGGGAAGGGTGTCGGGAGATAACAACACCGGAATATGCTGGAATAGGGTGGCTGCTCTCTACTTTTCCATGATAGCTGCCTGTTGGGGTTGTGCTTCACCCTCACTTTCCTCCTCTGCTCTATCTGGCACCCAAGTCATGTCAGTGACCTCATCATCATCATCTCCTTCATCCTCATTACCACTGGAGACAACTTGGCACAATGCTGCTGCTGGAGGAACATGTCTGCCAATTTGTGTGCCAGTGTTCTCCCCTCACTGTAGGCTCATGTTCCTACCTTCTTCAACCTCAGAACCAACATCTGAATCAAGTAATGGCTGTGTATCATCAAGGGGAAAGTGGCTGATGCTGTGTTCAAATAACTCAGCTGACTCCTCCATGCCTGATGCTGGGACTATGGCAGGAATAGCTGTGGACAAGGAGGAAGATTTAGCCACTCTGGCAGCTGCAGTGGACTGCGCACTAGTCTCTGCTTGGGTGACGGAGGATGAGGATGGTTTAGTAAGCCAGTCCACCATCTCATTAGCATGCTGTGGCTGGGTAGGAAGCATGTCCAACATCACTAAACAGAGACCACGTCCATCTTTGCCTGTACACACATACGTTGCTGACCCACTCACAGTGCCATGGGAGCATCTGCCTCTTCTTGTAGGCCTCCCAGACATAATGGGAAGGTGCTTATTAACAAAATGTAATAAAAATGTGGAAATGTGTATGTGGATGCACCTTAACCACTTGCCTACAGTGCACTTTCACCCCCTTCCTGCCCAGACTGATTTTCAGCTTTCAGCGCTCTCACACTTTGAATGACAATTACTCAGTCATGCAACACTGTACCCAAAAAAAATTTGTGTCCTTTTTTTCACACAAATAGAGCTTTCTTTTGATGGTATTTAATCACTACTGGGTTTTTTATTTTTTGTGCTATAAATAAAAAAAGACTGAAAATATTGTGAAAAAACGCATTTTTCTTTGTTTCTGTCATAAAATTTAGCAAATGAGTAATTTTTCTTCACAAATTTTGGCCAAAATTTATACTGCTACTTATCTTTGGTAAAAATAACCCAAATAAGTGTATATTATTTGGTCTTTGTGAAAGTTATAGAGTCCACAAGTTATGGTGCTAATCATTGAAAATTGATCACACTTGACCACACCTGATGTACTGAAGGCCTATCTAATTTCTTGAGACACTAAAAAGTCAGGAAAGTACAAATACCCCCCAAATGACCCCTTTTTGGAAAGTAGACATTCCAAGGTATTTAATAAGGGGCATGGTGAGTTTTTTGAAGTTGTAATTTTTTCCCACAACTCTTTGCAAAATGAAGATTTTTTTTTTTTTTTTTACAAATTGACGTATTAACAGGTTATTTCTCTCACACAGCATATGTATACTTGCAACTACACCCCAAAACACATTCTACTACTCCTCCTGAGTATGGCAATACCACATGTGTGAGACTTTTTCACAGCCTGGCCACATACAGAGGTCTAACATCCAAGTAGCACCGTCCGGCATTCTAGGAGCACAAATTACACATATAATTTCCTGACAACCTATCGCACTTTTGAAGGCCCTGGAGCACCAGAACAATGGAAACCCCCATAAAATGACCCCATTTTGGAAAGCAAACAGCCCAACGTATAATTTTTGAGGCATAATGAGTCTTTTGAACTTGTCATTTTTTTCCACAAGTTTTTGGAAACTGTGGAAAGAAAATGAAAACACGTTTTTTTTTTTACACAGCTGTACATTTATGCAATATTTCTAACACATAGCATGTACATAGCAAAAATTGCACCCCAAAATACATTCTTCTATTCCTCCTGAGTATGGCGATACCACATGTGTAACACTTTTTCACAGCCTGGCCACATACATATGCCTAACATCCAAGTAGCCCTTTTCACAAAGTTGTCCATTTATCCACTTTAAGACTGGGCCTATTTTTGACACGGGGTGTTTACAAGCTAAAATCATTTTTTTTTGCTAGAAAACTACTTAGAACCCCAAACATTATATATTTTTTTTTAGCAGAGACCCTAAAGAATAAAATGGAGATCGTTGCAATATTTTTTATCACACCATATTTGCGCAGCAGTCTTCCAAATGCAATTTTTTTGAAAAAAATTCACTTTTTTTGAACTAAAAAATAAGAAAACAGTAAATTTAGCCCAATTTTTTTCCATAATGTGAAAGATAATGTTACGTCGAGTAATTAGATACCCAACATGTCATGCTTCAAAATTGTGCATGCTCACAGAATGGCACCAAACATTGATACTTAAAAATCCCCATAGGCAACATTTTAAAAATGTCTGCAGGTTACCAGCTTAGAGTTACAGAGGAGGTCTAGAGCTCAAATTATTGCTCTCGCTCTAACGATCGCGGAGATACCTCACATGTATGGTTTGAACACCGTTTACATATGTGGGCGGGACTTGCATATTCGTTTGCTTCTGCGCGCGAGCTAACGGGCACAGGGCGCTTTAATTTTTTTTTTCCTATTTATTTTATTTATTATTTTTTTATTTTTACACAGTTTAAAAAAAAAATGTTTTGATCATTTTTATTCCTATTACAAGGAATGTAAACATCCCTTGTAATAGAAATAACGCATGACAGGTCCTCTTTATTGTGAGATCTGGGGTCAAAAAGACCTCACACCTCACAACTACACTAAAAAAGAAAAAAAAAATTGTTGAAAAAGGAAAGAAAAAAAAAACAAAAAAAAAACAGGTGACAATGATTGATGAGGTGACAGATGACGATGATTGATGAGGTGACAAGTGACGATGATTGATAGGGTGACAGATGACGATGACTGATGGGGTGACAGGTGATGGTGATTGATGGGGGTGACAAGTGACGGGTGATGGTCACTGATGGGTGACAGGTGACGGGCGATGGTGCACGGCGGTACTGATGGCAGTCTCTGGTGACCGGTGAACTTTAGACTACGTTCACATGTGAGCGTAGCGATCGCGGGCAGAATCACTGCGATTCTGCCGGCGATCCAGAAATCATTGCAAATCGCGGGGCGCCTGTGCATTGCCCGTGATTTGCAATAGCACCCCAAACGCTGTGCGATGTTGCTGCGATTTCCGCCTGCCGAATCGCGGTAACATCGCGCAAACAACGCATGACGCCCCAAAGTAGCTCTTGTACCTTTTTTGGGCGTCATGCAATGTTTGCGCGATTTTACCGCGATTTGGCAGGTGGAAATGGCGGCAACATCGCACAGCGTTTGGGGTGCTTTTGCAAATCACGGGCAACGCACAGGCGTCCCGCAATTTGCAATGATTTCCGGATCGCGGGCAGAATCGCGGTGATTCTGCCCGCGATCGCTACGCTCACATGTGAACGTTATGGGTGTCAATTTCTGGGCACTGATGAGGTGACTGTTGGGTGACAGGTGACATTGGGGGGGCTGAGGACTGTGTGGGGACATTTATTTCTGTGCTTTTACATTGTGACAGGTACACAGAGCAGTAACTCACTATTTCTAGCTCTGCTCTCCTCAGGTAGAAGAGCTAGTAACAGTGAGTTACTGCTCTTTGTTTACATTTTGTGATCGGCTGTGAATGGATTCACAGCCGATCACATAGTAAACAGTCACTGTCAGTGACTGTTTACTACTGCCGGTGACAGCTGTGTTCCTACGGAACACAGTGCCACCGACATGACCGCGCTGCGCGCTCCCGATCGCGCATGCGCGGTCATCTTGTGGGCGCCTCCATTGTGATCGGCTGTGTCATTGGAACACAGCCGATCACGTGGGAAACAGCCATGCCCATTGGCTGTTTCCCCCCTGCCGGTGACGGGGGGTGTCCCGGGGACACCCCGACAACGGCAGTGCAGGGCGGCGCGCACGCGATCGCGCGCCTGCCCTGTTTAAAGTGCCGCCGTCATATGAGTGTAGTGTCCCTTTTCCCCAGTTGAAGTCAGGAAGTGACGAAACGCGTCAGGGCGTGGCCAGACGACGCACCCAATCGTGGTTTACGGCAGCAAAGGACATCCGGAACTACCCAATCTGGCGTGGAGCCACATCGGATTAGGAGAGGGGGTCCCGATACTGCCTTTATGAGATATGCTGTGATTTATCTAAATACAAGTGAGTGCATTATGTGTTGTTTTACTTTGAAATAAAGCCTTATGAGACGTATTGCACTAGTGGAGATATCTGTTTATTTTCCACATATTTGGGAGACATTGGCAGAAAAGGGACACTACACTGGATTGGGAACCATCTCTTGCTCGATTTAACCTATCCTATGGTGACATGTGGATTTGTGATCATTATGCGAGTGATGCTCACTTATGAGAGTAGGTGAGCATATCTATCCGGTGAGTGGCCATTTCTTATTGTCCCCCTGCACTTGGTGGTGGATTTGTGGTGACCCGACCAGACTACACGGAGGTTTTGCAGTACTTACCCAACAACTACCGTTAATAACATTGGACTTTTATGTTTATTGAAGATCTGGAAGGGGGATTGATGTTTAGATTCACCCGTTAATAGACTTATGGTATTAGTCAACTAAAGACTGTGAGGACTAAGTTTTTTACCACACTGCTATTTTAGTGGACATCCACTGTCTATTTTAGGAACTCTTATATAGTGTTTCAGCGCTACTATTATTCTGTTTACATTGTTACCAAATATTCATATTTGTTCAAGTAGCAGCTTCAGGGGTATCATTTTATTACCAGCAGTGTGCTGGTGCATCCTAAAGCGCGGAGATAGTCACACAGTTTGGGCGGGAACTGAGGATTATTATTTTATCGCTAACGCACATATATATACTGCATTAAATGTGCAGTAACACACTGAATTATACTGAGTTAAACGTGCAATAATGCACAGAAATATACTGCGTTAAACGCCACTTAACACACAGAAATATACTGCCTTAAACGTGCAATAATAACGCACTGAACTATAATGCAGTGAACCTGCCCTGACAAAACATGCTGTGCACATTAAATATGCAGTAACACACTGAATTATACTGCGTTAAATGTGCAATAACGCACAGAAATATACTGCGTTAAACGGCATAACGCACTGAATTATAATGCAGTGAACCTGCCCTGACAAAACAAACTGACACTAAAGTAAAAATGAAAAAAAAGTGAGTGAATGTCACTCACTACATTCACTGAACTATCACTAGATTCACACTATAATAAAAATGAACCTTTACTACACTCACACTGACTGAACTATCGCTAGATTCACACTAAAGTGACATTAAAGTAAAAATAAATGGTCACTACACTCACACTGATTGCACTATCACTGGATTCACACTAAACTGAAATTCTACACTGACAATAGAATCAGAATAGCACACTAAAGCACACAAACTCTCTAGTAGCACTGAACAGAGCCCTGTTCTATCTCACACTACAAATGGCCGCTATTGAAAGAATATTTTTTATAGTGTGGGGTGGGACTAAGAGCAATGAGCAATGATTGGATGGAGTCATCATTACTTTCTCCAATCATGGCTCTGATAGTGCTCTGTTCCCTGATTGGGCAAAGCTTTCATTGCTTCAGCAAATCAGGGCTTCCAATGCACTGTGCGGCAGAGCAAAGCGTTGTGTTCATTGGGCAGGCCGAACAAACGGTCAAACAGCCCAATAATTTGCCACCAATCAGCTGACCGGTGGGTTCAGGGGATGAGTTGGATGCCGTAGCCGCCAAAGTGTCATTAGCCAGTTTTTCATTTTCTTATGTTATACATGCAGAGCCAGCACCCTTTCTCTGTGCCCAACAAGGTTCACCTGAGGGCTATTCACTTTGAGCGGTATCTCTTCATTGTTTGTTCCTGGATTTATGCATCGTCTCCCTGCCCGGTGACTATCCTTTTTTCCATTCACTGAAAATACAAATATATGTCTACAGTTCCACACAGAATCACTTGAAATAGGTCTACATTGGTCTCCACATTGGTCTCCACAGCTTCAGTAGGACTCGTACAGTGCCATCTGACAATCCCCTTTGGTCTAGTTGGCATATACACACGCTACAATCATTGGAGGGTGATAGTGTGACATTGAAGCATTCCTTTTGATGGTTGGAGAGTTTGATGGTTAAGGAATCAGATTCTATTAGGATGTCACTACATTGGCAGAATATCTTACACTTGAATAAATCCCATGGGGTCTGAGAATTAAAAAATTCCCCACGTTTGAGTTATATGACGATTCCCTTAAGAAGGAGTAGATGGACACCCTGTCAACTTGCTCTTTAAAATTTATACAAATCATTATTAAATCTAAATAAATAGAGTTGAAGCAATTATAGGGTGAAATTTCTATGATACAAAAAGAATTAATGACATTGAGATCAAAAAGATCACAGTGGGTTTCTGAGCTGAATAACCGTCTTAATGCCAAATTGGATAGGCTGGAGAAAGAAATTGCTGATAAGATAGACAAGATGACCAGAGATAAGATCGATTACAAAAGCAATAATGTTTGTATTTGGAAAAAACCTTTGTTTTTTTCTGGCCGTCCATGCAAAGACTCCACCAAGAAGCACGTCAGTTTCTCATATCCCGAGAGCGAACCGGCTAATAAAACTTTGGCGGCTATGGCATCTGACTCATTCCCTGAGTTTAAACCCCAATGCCTGGGGATACAGCAAGAAAAAAGTGAAAAAGGCAGGAAAACAAGGAGGGGAAGCAGAAGGCACAGACGAAGCAAGCAGTGACAGATACCCATTACGGGGTCGCGTGCAATACTAACAAATATGCTTAATTTGTCCCACCGACCTCTTAAGGATTTAGAAGTCAGCCTCTTATTTAAGGGCTTCAATTTTTGCCCAACTGGACATTTTGATTTATTTGGAACACTTGGATGTGAATAAATTTGTTTGGACACTTACCTTAAAGAAACATTATTTTAGTGAACTAGAGAATGGTGAAGGGAATCTGGAAGATATGTCCCCTATGCGTGAGTCATCTCCTTCTCCACAATTGTTTTCTGATGTTTGTGCTGTACAACAGTGGTCCTCAACTCCGGTCCTCAGGGCCCACTAACAGGCCAGATTTTAAGTATTACCTTGGGGAGATGCAGGCTAGAGTACTGCAATCACTGAGCAGCAAATTATATCACCTGGGATGTATTTCAGTTATCTTGCAAACCTGGCATTTTAGTGGGCCCTGAGGACCAGGGTTGGGGACCACTGCTGTATAAGACCTGATTGATTTAGCTTAAGAATCGTGTCCTTGTCCTGAGGACCCTGTGGGTGGTTATTGTATGGCTCCTTTTAAGTTCTGATCCGACTTCTACCCTGTGGATTCACGTGGGGTAAGGATATGGATTTGTTCCAGAGACTTGTCGAGAGGAACCTGACTCATCTGGCTCACAATTTTTCAGGCAGCCCGAATACGACTAATCTTACTGGCCCTGAAAGAATAGCATTGAGGAATCTTAGTAATGATGCCAGTATAGTCATAAGAAATGCAGATAAAGGCGGCTCTGTAGTGGTCCTTGATTCTGAAGCTTATAAATGTGAGGCTTTACGTCAGCTATCAGATATTAGTACCTGTGTTAAACTTAGGGGTGACCCCACACCATCATTTAAAAGGCAACTGTCCACTCTATTGGATAGAGCAATGGCAGTAGATATCTTCAAACAAAGGGAGAGGGATATGTCCATCTATTATGCCCATGTTCCATCACCTTCCCAAGGTCCATAAGGGATTGGATCCCCTTATGGATAGGCCTATAGCTGCGGGCATAGGTTCTCTTAACAACATTGCGGCGGACAGATCGGGCACCTAACTGACAGTTTTGACACTTTTGAGGGAACCAGTGACAATACTACAGTAGTCAGTGCTAAAAATATTTACAGTTACTGTACTAATGATACTAGCAGGGAAGGGGTTAACACCAGGGGTGATTAAAGGGTTAAGTGTGTACCTAGGGGATACTTTCAAACTTTGTGGGAATGGGCTCACTAGATGAACATACAGATCTGTGTTCCTGAATAGCAGGAACACAGGATCCCTGTGTTCATCTGTGACTGAAAGGTGGTCTGCCTTGTTTAAATATGCAAACTGCCATTCTATCTCTATTGGGAGTGATTGTGGGTGGCCAGCAAACATCTCGTTCTGAGGACATGCTGATTGGCTCCCCCTCTGGTCAATCAGCGTGCCCCCCTCCCCACTTGCTATTACACTAAACGATGTACAGGTATATTGTTTCGCAGAATAGAGTCAACCTGCCGCAGTATATGTGCAGCGGCTGGTCGGCAAGTGGTTAAAGAGAGCGATTAAGTTCGCTGTATATACCCCACAGGACAACCTATTAATGGATAAAAACAGTAAAATTAAAAGTCATAACCTAAATAGCAACAGGGATAAGCAAAAAAATCCCCTTTTTTGTGGACTCCCTTTAGTGCAGAATTTGATCAAATTAAAGATACTGTTCTTAGATATATCTTCCTGTATTATACAATGACCCGGTTTATGCTCAAATCTTGTCTAGGGACAATAAGACAGTTTCTTTTTTTTTTTTTTTAAACATATTTTATTGTGAATTTTCAGCACATGAACAGATATAATAAACAGACATAATAACAAGTGTCACAATGCGTAAGGTAATAAAGTACTTCAGGAGGGACAACCAGTAACCAATATGTCGAGTACCAGAAATAAACAAAGAGAAACAAATCAAGTTTCAGTGGCTTGGAGTAGTGTAGCAGCCTGCAAATCATAAGGTAATACAGGAAACCACATATTAATAATGATGCATTGCGACTAGCTTCGTGCTAGAAAGGAGAGGGGGGGTGGGAGAGATGGGGAGGGGAGAGAGACGGAGTGAGGGAGGGTAAAAAAGGGGGGGAGGGGTGTTGATAGGATGGTAAGGAATAAGAGAAGGGGAAGGGAACCAACACAAGAGGTGAAGATCATTATACCAGACAAGATGGTTTCTTTGGTGGGGTTCTTTCCCCCAGTTTGTTCACTAGCAATAAGCCCCGGAATCATTGATTACAGTTCAAAGGTACATTCAGATGTGGCTTGAGTGGATTCTCATATTGCTCATACAGGGCCGCTGATAGGGGGGACCACCAGCCCTCTTGTAGGGGGTTCGAGCACACAGGGGGGCCCACACAGAGAGGAGGATTAGTGATGGACAACAAATACAGAAATCTTCCTCCAGCACCTGAATCTGATCTGTCCCTCTCCCTGCTATCAGCTTTTATCTGCTGAGAAAGAGACAGTTGTCCCTCACTAATCCCCCTCCCTTGTGTGGGCCCCCCTCCCAGCACTTATCTCTGCTCAGGAGTTTATTTGTAAATTGTAACTTTGTTTCTCTCTCTCTGTCTCTCTGATCACTGAGCTCCAACTGCCCAGCCTGTATATTTTTCTCATCTCATCTTCTTTTTTATTTAACATATTTTTTTTTTTTTTTTTTTTAGATTTAGCAGGAATTATGCGAGTTATGTTATATTTGTGTCTGCTAATAGTGATATTGTTGTAATTTTAGCTAAATATATCTTTAATATTTTCTTGGGGGGGGGGCCCTGCCAAGTAGTCTGTTCGGGGCCCCGCAATTTCTAACAGCAGCCCTGTGCTCATACATTAGAAGAGGAGATTTCGTTCAATCAGCTACAACTGGTAAGGAGTTTAAAATGTCTTCCTTTAATAATTGTAATACCAGATTTTTGGTCCATGTCATTGCAATTGAGTTGTGCCATGTCCAATATGCGGACAGGACGATGTGTAGACTAAGGGACAGATTGCACAACCACCTACATGACATAGAAAAAACCATAACACCAATTTAGCCAGGTATTGGAATGAGCACCATAAAAAACATGTTTCTAGTTTGGTGATTCAGGGCATCGAGAAAATTCAGACACCAACAAGGGGAGGGGACAAGTTTAGGCTACGGTGTAAGAGAGAGGTGTTCTGGATTTTCAGTTTAAGTACCAGAAGGCCAGTGGGCCTAAACTTTGAATGGGATTTTTCCCATTTTTTTGGGTAGGTAACTGTTTTCATGAGCACCTCTCTTTTACTTTACTTTGCATTTTGTATTTTGCTTTTTGTATTTTGCATTCTACTTTTTGTACTTTTCCTATTGTATCTTGCCTTTTGTTTTTGGCTTTTAGCATTTTGAGGTATCTCTTATATGTGTTATATATGTGTATATTCGAGTTGGTGTGGTCTAATGCATGCATTGAATTGAATCATATGAGTATGAGAAAGCTGTTTGTGCATGCATCTATGTCCATAGCCTCTTCCTGTTTATTTAAGTTACATATAACATATAACATCTACACCAGGGGAGGGCTCTGTGGGGTAAAGTGTTGTTATGGGGCTATGTCCCCCTTTAGAGTTGTATTACCTTATATACGCCAGGCTTTCTAGCCTGCGCTTAATTACGTCTTTTGTATATATGTATAGAAAGAAATTTCCTTGCTGTAATGATCCATCTCTTTCTATATGTGTTTTCTATGTGAAAAGCCTTAGTACTTTAGTATACTTCAGTTTTGAAGTAAGTAATGAGCCCTTTAGTATACATTTATTCGTTCAGATGATCTCTTGTAGTTCACTAACAATGGATCAGGCATGCATGGTGACACACATTTTATTTTTGAACATTTGTTTTATTTAGCACATTGCTTTCATTTATGTTTCCATAGATTCTTTTATTTTCCTCCTAGTGTGCAGTGCAGCTTTTTGATACATATATCATATGATCATTTTGTAACAATTGTATGTTTATGTAAACAGGTATAGATGGGGCTTGCAAAATGATTTAGGATGTGCTATTAACTCCATATTATGGGTTAATCTGATCATGCTTCATTGCTTTGGCAGCCCCGATCTGTGTTTAATTTAGATGCACCTGATTAGACTCAGGGGGATTGTGTATACTATTTGGTCTTTTACATATATATTTACTTTGGGTTCAGTTATATGCACTGTAGCTATGACTAAGCACTAGTGAAGGTGCGAAACACGTCAGCTGTTTTTTGTTCCGGTATGTCTATGATGCTGTGTGGATTTTATTCATTCCAATATATGTGAGTTGTATTGGAGTGTGGCTGTCCAGACGTCTTCATTTTCTTATGTTAAACATGAGAACACATGAAAATCAAACCTAAATGACAAAATACCTAACCAGCAACCTAACAAACTAACTATACACATACAATTTTGCAAATGAGAAACACACAAGGCAGAAGATGAAGGGAGAAAACAAAACTGTGATGGGAGCAAGGCAGCAAGATACTGGATGCAGGGCATAGGCAAGAGCAAGATCAAGAGACAATGACTACAGAGTCCGGCAGCAGCACGACAAACAGGGTACAAGAAGGAGCAGCCAAAACACCGAGGCAAGGAGCAGAAGCAAAAGTGGAACTTAAGTACCCTCCCTTGCTTGGACCTGCTGACTGCTGGGAGACACCTGCTGGTGGACACTAAAACTGCAGCTTTCCACCCAGAGCACCACAGTGCCACCAGCAGATGAACTCAGTCCTTAACCACTTAAGCCCCGGTAGATTTTACCCCTTTCCTGACCAGGGCCTATTTTGCGATTCGGCACTACGTGACTTTAACGGACAATTGCGCGGTCGTGCGACGCTATACCTAAACAGATTTGATGTCCTTTTTTTCCCACAAACAGAGCTTTCTTTTGGTGGTATTTGATCACCTGTGCGATTTTTTGATCACGCGCTATAAACAAAAAAAGAGCGTCAATTTTGCAAAAATAGCAATATTTTTCAAATTTTTTATATGAAATTCCCCCCAAAAAAATGTAAAAATCAAAATTTTTTAACATTTTCGGCCAATTTGTTTTATGCTACATATGTTTGGTAAAAAAAATTGCAAAAAGCGTATTTTGATTGGTTTGCGCAAAAGTTATACTTTTGCGTTTACTAACAAAGGGAAAGATTTTTGTCATTTTTGTTGGTTTTTTTTTTTAACACGTAATGGCGGCGATCTGCGATTTTTTTTGTGGTACTGCGAAATTGCGGCAGACAGATCGGACCCTTGACTGACATTTTTGACACTTTTGGGGTTACCAGTGACATTTCTACAGTAATCAGTGCTATACATATGCACTGTTACTGTAAAATTACACTGGCAGTGAAGGGGTTAACTTTTTTTTGAGAGGGAGGGGCTGTGTGTGTCCCTAGGGGCATGATTCTAACTGTGATTGGCTGTGGCTTGAGCTGTAGGAACAGTTATCAACGGTCCTACATAGTAGAACCGTATGATCACTGTTTCTACTCAGGGGGAATGACAGGCGGCTTGTTTACATCAGCCGCCTGACTTTCTCCCTCTGCAGCGACAATCGCCGAGTGACCGGCGGACATCGAGTCTGCCGGTCACAAGCGCGGGTGGGGGGTCCGTGACCACGCGGGAGCGCGCCTCCGGGGGCGCGCGCTCGCTCGCTCCCTAGACCCTCACAGGCTAGAGACGTAGATCTACGTCACTTTGCCTGTGAGGGGCTGACTGCCGACGTAAATAGTCGTGCGGCAGTCGGCAAGTGGTTAAAGAGGAGTAGATAATGAGATCTGAGAATTGTAACCTTGGGGGACCCCAATGGAAATAGGAAGAGGAGAGTTGTTAATGACACCGCAGGTGTGGTGAGATATGTAAGAGAAGAACCAGAAAAGAGCAGAGTCATCAAGACCAAGGGAATGGAGCTTTTTGAGGGGTGAGGGGGTGGTCAACTGTATCAAAGACAGAGAGCTTCAAGAGTAAGAGTAAAGAGTAGTGACCATTGGTTTTAGCAGTTAGTGAGTTTTAGGAGAGCTGTTTATGTGGAGTGTTGTGGGTGCCAAAAAGGATCAAAAAGGTTCTGAGGGGGTTGCTTGGACAGTTGTAGAGGAAGTTAGGTTAAGAGTTCTAGGAGTTTTTAGGTAAATGGGAGCAAGGAGGTGGGTATTACGCTTTTTAGGATTGGTGGGGTCTATAAAGGGCTTTTTATGTATGGGGGTGACCAGTGGATGTTTCAGAGAGTTGGGGAAGATGCCAACAGACAAAGGGTAATTGAAGATGGGAGTTAGAGAGTGTAGGATAGAGAAAGAGAGTTACCGTAGTAGCTGTGAGGAAATGGGGTCCAGATCGCAGGAGTTTAGGTGGGCATTAGAAAAAGTTTGGCAAACTCCTCTATGGTAACCGGGTTAAAAAGGGCAGTATTAAGAATGTAGGTGGACATGGAATGTTCAGTGGGAGAGATATCTGCACAGTGGAGATCTCATCAGGAATTGCATGAATCTTATTTTTTTAATTATTGAAATCTCCTAGGCAGTAAGAGCATTAGTGGTTGGATGCACTGGAGGTACGAAGTAGAGTTAAAGGTAGAGAGGAATTGATGGTGCAGGGGGAGGGTGTTATTGAGAGTAATAAGGAAGTGGAGCAAGGAAATGTATTTTCAGAAGGCAGATTTACACTGGGTGAAGTCTGCTGGAATTTAGTTTTGCGCAACAGATGCACACAGTGTGGTTATGAGACATGTTGTTGTCTGTTTGCCAAACTTTGGAGACATGTTGTTGTCTGTTTGCCAAGATTAAAGTGATAAAGGTCTGAAATTGTGTGAAGTATGGGCAGTGAGTGTGCAAGAGTGGGCAGCTGGAGAGGAAGAGTCAGCTTCTTGAAGCCGGGGTCAGTAACAGCAAGTAGGTTAAAGGAGTTTGTGATAAAAAACGGTCTTGGACAGAGCTGAGTTTGTAACAAATTGAATGGGAATTCCAAAGGTCACATGAGAAGGGAAGGCTGGTTCTGAGAATAAGAGGAATAGAAATTAGTTTGTGTGTATCACAGTTGCTACAAGAGGATGGTTGCCAGGTGTGTTGTTGAAAATTAATTGATGTATGTCCAGGATTAGGGGATATACCCGCAGAAGCTTTGAAAAGCAGAAGTGTGATAGAGTTACCTTAGGAATGCAATTTATCTGAAGGGACATATCATGCCCTGCTTATTGTGCCCTGGAGGTTTTGTCAGAATTTGGGTTCAGAATTAGCAGGAACTTTATAAATAGAAACTACAAAGATCCGCGCTTAGGATAGAAAATAAAGAGCTAGGGAGATGTATATATATATATGGAGAGGTTGGCTGCAGCCCACTTCAGAATATAGCCCTGGAAGGGGTTATATGGTAGATAATAAAAGAAAAAGGAAGTGATCGGCACTGCCAGTATGTAAATAAAATAGATATTCTATATTGACATAATATGTGTGCCAAGCAGAAAGGTAAATATAGGTGTGTAATGAAAAGAAGGAGAAGTGCTTGGCACTACCAATAAATGTATGGAAAACAATATATATTCTGTATTGACGTGGTGTGTATACAAATCAAAAGATGGTGTATGTATATGTAGAGAAAGTAAATTTGTTAAAAAAATATGTATAAATACCCTATAAAATATACATAAAAGTGAAATATCCAGCACGTCTGTAATAAATACCCCCTAGGTTAAAATAAGTATAGTATACAATATCCTATACAATGGCACTACTGTTGGTAAAAAAAATGAGATGTAAACTCTAAATAGAACAATAGTCAAATGCAGTAAACATATAACTTGGTGCAATATATGCAGTGAATTCCCCTAAAGAAAAATGTGTGACTTGTACCAAACAAGAGTCACTAAAAATAAATATTATTGAGGCAATATAAAGTGCAATGGACCGTATATTGTGATATAGTGCAATACGTGCCGTAAAGTGCAAAGTGAATAAATGACGGATAAGTGGGATGAAAAAAATCAACTCTATAAATTAATCACCTATGGTGAATAAAGTGCTGGGTGCTAATAGTTTGGTAACTCACTCTAATCAGATCCAAATTAGACCCAATAAAGTGCAAGGGTAGAACCCTCTTAAATAGTGATGAAAATAACCAATTGCAAATGGTTAAAATTGATTAAAAGTAAAAATTGACTAAAAGATCAATAATAAATATATTAAACCAATGTGATGTATCATATGGGAAGAGATTTCATTAAACAGGTGAAAAAATCACTGAATATTTAGTTCATAAAAAATGTGCAAAAAAAAAAAAATTATATAAATAAAAGTGCACAAAATGTGCAAAAAGAGTCCCCAGAAAAATGTATAATTATGAATGTCCACAGATAGTTTATGGTGTTAATATCCGAGGTGACGTGGGGTGGTTATATAAGAAGTGAGGAATCGGGTGCTCCCCTCTCCAGTGGGTCCCGCGCTTACCAGAAACAGGTACCCCCACAGGGGTGAAGCGCAGCTCGATACTAGGGATCGCTCCCCGATCCTCCTTAAATGGCTCCAACTGTCCAGGTCACACTCCGTATAAGGAATAGCGAGATTGCATCAGCGTAATTATTTCACAAGAACCATTCCAGGACATGTATGGAAAGAATGCCGCTTATAGTGAAGTATCGCTTTAAAAGCCTTTATTCAGTAACATAAAAACAGGTACTCACATAGAAAAAACAGTCCAAAAGCATCCGTCTGGCTTAGGAGCCGCAAGTTCCTCTAGCGGTGTATTTCCTGAATGCTGTGCGTTCCACCGGCCGGATATGCTTCTCAAGTTGATGGACCAAGGAAGGCGGAAGTGTGTAATGTTCTGGTACCTTTGGGTACCCTAATTACTCTTTCATAAGTGTATGCGCCCCACCATTCTCTTTTGGTAAGGTGCGCATACACCTTTAAGACTGATGCTGTCATCACTGAGCGCCGGACTGGATGGCTATTTAGATCGCCGGCTCTCACTCACATGTGTTCGTTCAAACTGCTTTGTGCCTTGATGCTAACCTGTCTTGAAGCTCTCATGCTTGCAAGCATACCTCGCTGTCGGAACCACGCTGCGCTGATCCCTGTATCCCGCTACCGGATCATCCGCTCTTGCCGAACCTCTCCTCTGCTACATTGCTATTAGTGATAAGTACCCCACAGGGGAATCCTCTATAACCTTTATACTAAAGCTTACACTATCTAGCTCTGCATACTAAGAACTATTACTACATCTGCATTATCTAAGATTGCTAGCTCTTGAGCCTACTACCACCTGTTCTTGCACTGGGTTGATCTCTCTTGTATGTCCACCTGCTACTCTGTCATCTACTACCATACATGATTGCTAAACCTATCTGCATCCCATCTGCTACTATCTTACTTTCAAGAACATTTCCTTTCAAGTGTCTGTCATCTACCATCTCTACCCAACCTGTCTCTTCAGCCTATCATCACTGTGTTACTATATACATAAGTCACTCTAGGAAACATCTTATTGAGTGTGTGTATTTACTTGCTGAATTGAGATCATCCACACATGATGAGTCATTGAGAGTTGGGATTGGTGTCTCAGCGTTTCTCTACATGACTACTGAAGTGGAATATTTCTGCAGCTGAAAATCCACATCATACGTAAAACGCAGGAGCGTTACAGATTGAACGAACCACAAATGGATTCAGCAGAAATAACCACTCAGATGACACAATTAAAACAGCCAGTAACTGCGTTAATACACGCACTTGCTAAATTAAAAGAAGACAATCAGGCTCTGTCGCAGCAGGTAATTAGACTGACACAACTTACCACTGCTCAGTCCCCTGAACCCAAAATAAATCCTCCTTTGGTATTTACAGGCGATCGCAAAAAATTTCGCGAATTTAAAAACGCATGTGAGTTACTTTTCTTGCTAAAACCCCGTACCTACCTTACTGATCACATTAAGGTTTGTACTATTATTTCTTACCTAACAGGCGATCCTCGGGCCTGGGCAGACTCTCTTTTTGAGAAAAGCGACCAGCTTCTCAACTCCTATGCCTTGTTCCTAGCAGAACTCACTAGCCTATATGATGATCCCAATAGGCAGAGTACTGCCGATCTTCAATTAAGATCCTTGAAACAAGGTGGGAGACCTGTAGAAGACTTTGTCGCAGAATTCAAGAGATGGACCCTTGATTCAGAATGGAATGATGCATCTCTGAAATCCCAATTTAGGCTTGGCCTATCAGAGGCCGTTAAAGACGAGCTCGCCCGAGCGGATCTGCCAAAAACCCTGGATGCATTGATACAACTCAGTATCACCATAGATAGAAGACTACGAGAAAGAAAGGCTGAGAAAATGGGAATGCCATTATCCAGTTCTTCTCGGATCTCGGCCGTTGACCCCGTTCCTATGGAGGTAGGAACCATACGCCCACCTCTATCAACTATGGAAAGAGCCAGAAGACGATCTGGTAATCTCTGCTTGTACTGTGCATCCCCGGATCACAAGATAAACGTCTGTCCCCTAGTCTACAAAAAGAAGGGTGAGTGTTCACATGTCCTCCTAGGGGGATTGACAACTTCAATCACTAACCCTTACCTTTCTGTTTGCTTAACATTACAGTGGGACCAGAACAGGATTACTACTAAGGCCATGATTGACACAGGATCTTGTGGAAATTATATTGACATACGTTTTGCTGCTTTAAATAAAGTTCCTATTATTTCTAAACTTAAACCTGTCTCAGTGAGTCTTATTAACGGTGTTCCTTTATCCTCTGGTCCGATCACTGATCAGACACAGGCACTCCTAGTCACTACTAACGGGTCTCATATGGAGACCACTACCTTCGATCTAATACCTTCACCCCACTTTCCCATTGTGTTGGGACTTCCCTGGTTGCACACACATCAACCAACCATAGATTGGAAGGAACGGACCCTGACCTTCCTCTCTTGCTATTGCGAGGGTACGTGTAACCTCCCGTCTTTCGGGAAGATCCTGTCTGTGGTGACAGATGAGATTGCACCACTATGTTATCAGGATCTCTCTGAGGTTTTTCTTGAGAAAAATGCTCAAGCACTACCTCCCCATCGAGACTATGATTGTAGCATTGATCTACTCCCAAATAGCAAATTGCCGTTCGGTCATGTTTATCCTCTTTCACAGGATGAACTTTCCCATCTCAAAGACTATTTGGATGAGAATTTGGAAAAAGGTTTTATTAGACCTTCCACTTCTTCCACAGCAGCAGGACTCTTTTTTGTCCGCAATAAGGACTCAAGTCTCAGGCCTATCATCGACTATAGGCAATTGAATGCTATTACAATAAAAGATCGCTATCCTCTACCGCTTATCCCTGAGCTCATTGAGCAGGTGCGTGGAGCTACCTATTTTTCAAAATTGGACCTGAAAGGAGCATACAATCTCATTTGAATCCGTGATGGACACGAGTGGAAGACTGCATTCAGAACCAGATACGGATTGTTCGAATATCTTGTAATGCCATTCGGGCTATGCAATGCCCCTGCAGTTTTTCAACGATTTATAAACGATATTTTCAGAGACTTACTAGATGTCTGTGTTGTGGTATATCTGGACGATATACTTATATATTCACGATCCCTGTCTGAACACATAAGACATGTAAGACTAGTATTATCGAGATTGCTTGCACACAACCTTTATGTGAAACTGAAAAAATGCTTGTTTCATAAAGAAGAGGTACTGTTTCTAGGCTACATCATATCCAAAACAGGAATCGAGATGGACATGAGTAAGATATCCTGCATTCAGGATTGACCTACACCAACCACACGCAAGGCGCTACAGCGATTCCTTGGATTTTCGAATTTCTACAGGAAGTTCATTAGAAACTTCTCTGCCATTGTGAGACCCCTCACACAGCTCACTAGTATTAAAAAAACATTCAAATGGTCAGATGAAGCAAATAAAGCTTTTCACCTATTAAAGACAAGGTTTACTTCTGCTCCCATACTACGCCATCCAGACCCATCCCTCCAATACATTCTGGAAGTAGATGCGTCAAACATGGCAGTAGGAGCAATACTCTCCCAACGACCAACTCACTCTTCACCACTTCATCCAGTCGCCTTTTTTTCTAAATCCCTAAGCAGTCCAGAGATAAATTACCCCGTGGGTGAAAAGGAACTGCTTGCTATAAAATTGGCTCTGGAGAATTGGCGACATCTACTCGAAGGCAACCAATTACCAATACTTATATACACGGACCATAAAAATCTCCAATATCTTCAGACTAACAAAACTCTCTCGCACCGACAGGTACGATGGTCACTATTCTTTCTAAGGTTTAACTTCCTAGTGACCTACACACCTGCAGATAAGAACAAAAAGGCGGATGCACTATCACGACTAAGTGAAGAAAACTACTTTGAAATCCCTTCCGTTCCTATAATACCTCACAAACGCATTATTGGAGTTGTCCGTTCCTTGAAGGAAGAGGTTTTGCATGGTATAAGTTTGGATTCACCCCCACCACAACTAAATACTGATGCAGAAGGCTTCCTCTACTACAACGACAAACTTTACATACCACCTACCATACGCACCAAGATCTTGGAATTATCGCATGATGTGCCTATGGCAGGACATATGGGTATGACAAAGACTCTTAATCTGATTACCAGGCAATTCTGGTCGCCTGACATGAAAACATCTATACAAAAATTCGTCTCTTCATGCAATGTCTGTGCCAGGTCCAAAATTGACACTACGAGACCATCCGGTCTACTATGCAGTCTACCAATACCCCAAACTCCATGGGAAGTTGTGTCCTTGGACTTTATAGTGGAATTGCCTCCTTCCAAAGGATTTAATACCATCTTAGTGTCAGTGGACCATCTGACAAAAATGGCACATTTCATTGCTATTCGCAGACTACCTTCGTCCAAGCAAACGGCAGAACTCCTGATGAAACATGTCTTTAAGTTACATGGTATCCCAAAAACTCTTCTGTCTGACCGTGGATCACAATTTATTTCCAAGTTCTGGCAAGAACTATGTCACATACTACGGATCGAGCGGAAGCTCACTTCTCCTTACCATCCGCAGACCAACGGACAGACTGAAAGAGTCAACCAATGCATCGAGCAATATTTACGTTGTTACACTTCTTACCAACAGGATGATTGGGTGGATCTTCTCCCTCTGGCAGAATTTGCCTACAACAACGCAACCCACAGTACGACCAAGCAGAGTCCGTTCTACCTGAACTATGGGTTTCATCCCTCTATTCTTCCACCACGCATCCTTCCTTCAAATAACCCAGTAGCTTCAGACTATCTTACCCAAATAAAGGACTCTCTGGGTTTGCTTAATACTATCATTGCACACGCTCATAGTCAACAAAAGAAGTACTATGATCTTCACAGAAGACCTTCTCCTCAGTACGCTATCGGGGACCTCGTTTGGCTCTCAACAAAAAATTTAAGACTGAAAATCCCTAGCAAAAAGCTTGGACCTCTGTTCTTGGGACCTTTCCCAATCAAGAAACTTATTGGAAAAGCTGCAGTACAGCTTACATTGCCAATAGACCTCAAAATACATCCCATTTTCCATGTGTTACTACTGAAGCCCCATGTTCCTGACCAAGGAATAAGGCCTACTTTCCCACCTCCTCCTCCTGTACAAGTTGAAGGTGGAGAAGAATACGAGATAAAAGAGATTCTGGATTCTCGTATCCACAGAGGAAGACTTCAGTACTTGGTTCGATGGAAGAACTATGGGCCCCAAGACGACACCTGGCTAAACACCTATGACATACATGCCTCTAGATTAATCCGCAATTTTCATGCGAAGTACCCAGACAAACCAGCTCCAGAGGCCTTCAGGAGCAGGCCTTAAGGGGGGGGGGGTACTGTAATGTTCTGGTACCTTTGGGTACCCTAATTACTCTTTCATAAGTGTATGCGCCCCACCATTCTCTTTTGGTAAGGTGCGCATACACCTTTAAGACTGATGCTGTCATCACTGAGCGCCGGACTGGATGGCTATTTAGATCGCCGGCTCTCACTCACATGTGTTCGTTCAAACTGCTTTGTGCCTTGATGCTAACCTGTCTTGAAGCTCTCATGCTTGCAAGCATACCTCGCTGTCGGAACCACGCTGCGCTGATCCCTGTATCCCGCTACCGGATCATCCGCTCTTGCCGAACCTCTCCTCTGCTACATTGCTATTAGTGATAAGTACCCCACAGGGGAATCCTCTATAACCTTTATACTAAAGCTTACACTATCTAGCTCTGCATACTAAGAACTATTACTACATCTGCATTATCTAAGATTGCTAGCTCTTGAGCCTACTACCACCTGTTCTTGCACTGGGTTGATCTCTCTTGTATGTCCACCTGCTACTCTGTCATCTACTACCATACATGATTGCTAAACCTATCTGCATCCCATCTGCTACTATCTTACTTTCAAGAACATTTCCTTTCAAGTGTCTGTCATCTACCATCTCTACCCAACCTGTCTCTTCAGCCTATCATCACTGTGTTACTATATACATAAGTCACTCTAGGAAACATCTTATTGAGTGTGTGTATTTACTTGCTGAATTGAGATCATCCACACATGATGAGTCATTGAGAGTTGGGATTGGTGTCTCAGCGTTTCTCTACATGACTACTGAAGTGGAATATTTCTGCAGCTGAAAATCCACATCATACGTAAAACGCAGGAGCGTTACAAAGTGATGTGGTACGCACCCGACACGTTTCGTCACACTGACGTCATCGGGAGTAGCGTGAGCCAGGTCCATTCCGCCTCTCATAAATACCCGATGGTTACCAGACAACCAGACCAAACGTCTGCAAGTCATGGGCAGTCGGCCAATCAAATAAAACCATGATCTTCTATCAACTGTTGCCTGGCAGATTATGACTATATGGTTCCACTAGCGGCTAGATGGGCCAATCAGAATAAATTTAATTTTAAATCCACTTCGGTATCATTAGTTGTTGGGTAGATTTTTCAGGGGGTATATATGCATGAGTTTCAAGATCGGAACCACCAGTTCAATACAATTCAATAAATCTACCAGTGAGTATTTCTACCAGTGTGGAAAAATAGAGGAATATGAGGAACAAGCAGAAATACTCACTGGTAGATTTATTGAAAAAGGATATAATAGAGATACATTGGAAACAACGAGGAACAGAGTAAAGGATATGAAAAGAGAAGACCTACTCACTGAAAGAACAAGGAATAAAAATATGGAGTTTGAATATGCCTTTATCACCGGTTTTATTAACCAACATAGGAAAATGGAAAAGATTTTTAATAAGTACTGGCCTATTTTAAAGTCGGACAGGACCTTGGCTAAGATCTTACCCAATAGGCCGAAATTTATTTATCGCAAGGCACCGGCGTTGAGGAATAGAGATGTATAGAACTGTTCGCCGGCGAACAGTTCCCGGCGAACTTCGCATGTTCGCGTTCGCCGCTGCGGGCGAACATATGCGATGTTCGGTCCGCCCCCCATAATACATCATTGAGGCAAACTTTGACCCTGAACCTCACAGTCAGCAGACACATTTCCAGCCAATCAGCATACCTCCCTCCCACACCCTCCCACCTCCTATAAATAAGCAAGGGCAGCATCCATCTTAGATCATTCTGAAGCAGTGTGTGTAGTGAGAGTAGGGAGAGAGCTGCTGCTGCTGCTGCTGTTAAGCTAGGGACAGTTAGTCAGTGTTCCTGGTCTTGCAGTGTTCTTGGTCCACTACTGCTGTAAGGACAGCACCCCAAAAAGCCCTTCTAAGGGCTGGTATTTGTGTAATTTTTTTTATATATATATATATATATATATATATATATATATATTTCTAGCGTCCCCAAAAGCCCTTTTAAGGGCTGGTAATTGAGTTGTTTCTTCTTATATATATATATATATATCTATCTATCTAGTGTCCCCAAAAGCCCTCTTAAGGGCTGGTAATTGAGGTTTTTTTTTTTTTATTTATATATATACATATATATATATATTTAGCGTCCCCAAAAGCCCTTTTAAGGGCTGGTAACTGGTAATAGAGTTTTTCCTATATATATATATATATATATATATATATATATATATCTATTGTACACTGCAGTTGCCTGCCCGCTGTGTGTGAGAGGCCAAAGACCTACCACAGACTGTACTGTGTGCACACCACACTCATTTCGGGTGGCACAGGCACAGTACCTGGCATTTTAAAAAATATTTTTTTTTTCCTCTGTCATAATTGCAGTGAGTGCTGTGTCAGGTCCACAGAGTGCACTGTACCCACTGCAGTGCACTGCCCACCACTGATATATATACGGTGGCACAGCATCTTGTTGCAATAAATTGAAAAAAAAAATATTTTTTATTATTGCAGTTGCCTGGGCTGCCAGTGACTGTCAGGTCCACAGAGTGTACTGTGCCCACTGCAGTGCCACTGTGTGCCCACCCACCACTGATATATAAGGTGGCACAGCAGCTTGCAAAGTAAAAAAATATATATATTTTTTTTAAATTTCAGTTGCCTGGGTGCCAGTGACTGCTGTCAGGTCCACAGAGAGTGTACTGTGCCACTGCCCACCCACCACTGATATATAAGGTGGCACAGCAGCTTGCAAAGTAAAAAAATATATATATTTTTTTTAAATTGCAGTTGCCTGGGTGCCAGTGACTGCTGTCAGGTCCACAGAGAGTGTACTGTGCCACTGCCCACCCACCACTGATATATAAGGTGGCACAGCAGCTTGCAAAGTAAAAAAAATATATATTTTTTTAAATTGCAGTTGCCTGGGTGCCAGTGACTGCTGTCAGGTCCACAGAGAGTGTACTGTGCCACTGCCCACCCACCACTGATATATAAGGTGGCACAGCAGCTTGCAAAGTAAAAAAAATATATATATATTTTTTAAATTGCAGTTGCCTGGGTGCCAGTGACTGCTGTCAGGTCCACAGAGAGTGTACTGTGCCACTGCCCACCCACCACTGATATATAAGGTGGCACAGCAGCTTGCACTCATAGTACAACAGTAACAACACATTAAAAAAAATGACAGGCAGAGGCAGGCCATCCCGCAAGGGCCGTCGTGGTCGTGGTGCTGTGATTTCCTTAGGCCCTAGAATAATGCCCAGTGTTCAGAGGCCACCACAGACCCTGAACTCAAAAAATTCTGAGGCCATAGTTGACTGGCTTACACAGGACACCCAATCATCTACAGCTTCCGCTCGGAACCTTAATGTACCATCCTCCTCCAGCTCAGCTTCGGGCACCTCTCAATTTACCACTCGCCAGCCCGCCGGCACCACCACCAACACTAGCACCACAGCCGCTTCACTTGATCCATCAGAGGAGTTATTTTCACATCAGTTGGAAGAAATAAGTGATGCGCAACTATTAGTGCCAGAGGATGTAGATAACGGGGATATGTCTCAGTCAGGCAGCATTATACACATGGACGTACATTGTGATGATGATGATGATGATGTTGTACCTGCTGCTGCTGCCTTTGCTGAGTTGTCAAGTGAAGCGGCTGATGATGACGATGTGTCTGTGGATGTCACCTGGGTGCCTGCTCGAAGAGCAGAAGAAGAGGGGGAAAGTTCAGATGGGGAGACAGAGAGGAGGAGGAGACGAGTTGGAAGCAGGGGGAGGAGGTCATCGCAAGGAGCTAGTGGCGCAGTCAGACAGCATGTAGATTCGGCACCCGGGGTCAGCCAGACAGCACGCCAATCAACGCAAGCTGTTGCCACCACCAGAATGCCGTCCTTGCAAAGCTCAGCAGTGTGGCATTTTTTTTGTGTGTCTGCCTCTGATATCAGCGATGCCATTTGTAACCTGTGCCAAAAGAAACTGAGTCGTGGGAAGTCCAACACCCACCTAGGTACAACTGCTTTGCGAAGGCACATGATCTCACATCACAAACGCCTATGGGATCAACACATGAGTAAAAGCAGCACACAAACTGAAAGCCACCATCCTCCTCCTGGTCCAGCATCTTCAGCCACGTCAACCACTGCTGTCCTCCATGCCCCCTATCAACAACCCGCCCCTCCGCCTCTCACCTTCAGCAGTTCCTGCTCGTCACCTGCCCACAGTCAGGTGTCTGCGAAGGAAATGTTTGAGCGTAAGAAGCCAATCTCACAGAGTCACCCCCTTGCCCGGCGTCTGACAGCTGGCTTGTCGGAACTCTTAGCCCGCCAGCTTTTACCATACAAGCTGGTGGAGTCTGAGGCCTTCAAAAAATTTGTCGCTATTGGGAACACCGCAGTGGAAGGTACCCGGCCGAAATTATTTTTCACAAAAGGCAATCCCCAACCTGTACTCTATTGTGGAAAAGGAAATCATGTCCCGTCTGGCACACAGTGTTGGGGCAAGGGTCCATCTGACCACTGATAGCTGGTCTGCAAAGCACGGTCAGGGCAGGTATATAACTTACACTGCGCATTGGGTAAACCTGCTGGCGGCTGCCAAGCATGGAATGCGTGGCTCTGCTGCAGAGGAGTTGGTGACACCGCCACGACTTGCAGGCAGGCCTGCTGCCACCTCCTCTACTCCTCCTACTCCATCCTCTTTGCTAACCTCCTCGGCTGAGTCCTCTTCTGCTGTTGCGTCTTGCTCCACACCAACTGCACCCCCCCAGCTCCCCAGGGGCTATTCCACATGCCGGATACGACAGTGTCACGCTGTCTTGGGGTTGACTTGCCTGAAAGCAGAGAGTCACACCGGACCAGCACTACTGTCCGCCCTGAACGCACAGGTGGATCAGTGGCTGACCCCGCACCAACCGGAGATCGGCAAAGTGGTGTGTGACAACGGCAGCAATTTGTTGGCGGCATTGAATTTGGGCAAGTTGACACATGTGCCGTGCATGGCACATGTGTTGAATCTGATTGTGCAACGTTTTGTGCAGAAGTACCCAGGCTTACAGGACGTCCTCAAGCAGGCCAGGAAGGTGTGTGGCCATTTCAGGCGTTCCTACACGGCCATGGCGCACTTTGCAGATATTCAGCGGCGAAACAACATGCCAGTGAGGCGCTTGATTTGCGACAGCCCGACACGTTGGAATTCAACACTGCTAATGTTCGACCGCCTGCTCCAACAAGAAAAAGCGGTCAACGAGTATTTGTATGACCGGGGTGCTAGGACAGCCTCTGCGGAGCTGGGTATTTTTTTGCCACGTTACTGGACGCTCATGCGCAATGCCTGTAGGCTCATGCGTCCTTTTGAGGAGGTGACAAACCTAGTGAGTCGCACCGAAGGCACCATCAGCGACATCATCCCATATGTTTTTTTCCTGGAGCGTGCCCTGCGAAGAGTGCTGGATCAGGCCGTAGATGAGCGTGAAGAGGAAGAGGAAGAGTTGTGGTCACCATCACCACCACCAGAAACAGCCTTACCATCGATTGCTGGACCTGCGGCAACACTGGAAGAGGAGTGTGAGGAAGAGGAGTCAGAGGAGGAATGTGGCTTTGAGGAGGAGGAACACCAACCACAGCAGGCATCCCAGGGTGCTCGTTGTCACCTATCTGGTACCCGTGGTGTTGTACGTGGCTGGGGGGAAGAACACACCTTCAATGACATCAGTGAGGACGAGGAATTGGACATGAGTAGCTCGGCATCCAACCTTGTGCAAATGGGGTCTTTCATGCTGTCATGCCTGTTGAGGGACCCTCGTATAAAAAGGCTGAAGGAGAACGACCTGTACTGGGTGGCCACACTACTAGACCCCCGGTATAAGCAGAAAGTCTGTGATATGTTACCCAATTACCGGCAGTCGCAAAGGATGTAGCAGCTACAAAATAAGTTAAAAAGTATGCTTTACACAGCATATAAGGGTGATGTCACAGCACAACGGGAATCCAACAGGGGAAGAGGTGAAAGTAATCCTCCTCCTACCACCACAACCACGCCGGCAAGGACAGGACGCTTTACAGACGTCTTGTTGATGGAGGACATGCGGAGCTTTTTTAGTCCTATGCATCGCCACAGCCCTTCGGGGTCCACCCTCAGAGAACGACTCGACCGACAGGTAGCAGACTACCTTGCCTTAACTGCAGATATCGACACTCTGAGGAGCGATGAACCCCTTGACTACTGGGTGTGCAGGCTTGACCTGTGGCCTGAGCTATCCCAATTTGCCATTGAACTTCTGGCCTGCCCCGCTTCAAGTGTGCTGTCAGAAAGGACCTTCAGCGCAGCAGGAGGTATTGTCACTGAGAAGAGAAGTCGCCTAGGTCAAAAAAGTCTTGATTACCTCACGTTTATTAAGATGAATGAGGCATGGATCCCGAAGGGACTGACAGTGGGGGATGCATTTGACTAAAAAAGGCCTGGTGATGACTGAGATGCCTTGGCCTAAAAATGGTCCACACGCTGCTGTATATAATCATTCTCTGCATGCCGGATGACTTACGTGATGTCTCCACCACCAACTACGGTTCAAGCCGCAATTTTTTAGTGCACTTTCTGCCTTAAAACCTCAATTTTTCAGGCCGCTGCTACAGCAGCGGCTGCAACAATACCTGCTTTTTCATGCATGTGTACATGCCTAATTTTTCTGGCCTCTGGTGCTACACTGTGGCTGCAAAAAAACAAAAAACAAAAAAAAAGGCACATACATGTGTCAATTCCCCTTCGTGATCATTACCTTGTCGTGGTGAAGGGGCTTGCGCATCACAATGAAGCGATCACCTCTAGGATTGTGTTGGCACACCCCAGATGATAAGGTCGTTGCTTCATTGTGAACAGACCAAAAGCGATCCGCAGGATAATTTTTCATAGAAAAAACATTCATTTTCTTTCATTCTTTCTGCGGAGCTGGGTATTTTTTGGCCGCGTTACTGAATGCTCATGAACAATGGCTGTAGGCTCATGCGTCCTTTTGCGGAGGTGACAACCCTGGTGGTCAGTCGAACCCAAGGCAACATCATCGACCTCATCCCATATGCGTTTTTTCTGGAGCGTGCCCTGCGAAGAGTACTGGATCAGGCTGTAGATGAGCATGAAGAGGAAGAGTTGTGGTCCCCATCACCACCAGAAGCAGCCTTGTCGTTGTCAATTGCTGGACCTGTGGCAATGCAGAGAGAGGAGTCTGAAGAAGAGAAGTCAGAGGAGGATGTTGGCTTTAAGGAGGTGGAATACCAGCCACAGCAGGCGTCCCAGGGGGCTTGTTGTCACCTTTCGGGGACCCTTGGTGTTGTACGTGGCTGGGTGGAGGAAGAGACCTTCAATGATGTCAGTGAGGACAAGGAACGGGACATGGCTAGCTGGTATCCAACCTTGTGCAAATGGGGAGTTTGCGGTTGTGCAAATGGACTGACTGACTGTTAAACGGGGAGTTTGGTCTGTCAGAGTTTGGTCTGTCACTGTGAAGCGGGCGACGGGCGTAACCCTTACACTACTTGACCGATAAAACATCATACCTGATCGTATTCACACACTGGATGTTTTAGTGCTGGTTTACACTGCCGCTACCACTAAAGTAGCGTCGCTTCCAGTGCGACTTTGGCGCGACTTAGCGCGACTTTGGCGCGACCTCATCGCGAGGCGACTTTTTATTTGGCCAATCACAATATCATGTTTTGTGACCGTCACCTAATTTCCTTTTCCTGTTTTTTGTTTTACATATTTCCCCATGTGTGCAGTGTTGTCTGTGTCATAGCTCAACTGATAGGCATGTTTGCCTTGGCATATCATATTTCAGCTTGCCAGAAAGAAAAAAAGACAGCTGGAAAGACACTGCATTAGTTTTCTACTAAAAATTATAAGAAAAATGCTGTTTTTTTGGGGTTCTGGACATACTACAGAGCAGAAACTTGACAGGTACACTTTTTAGACCCCCCAGACACTAAATACAAAAAATGACATGCCTGCCTAAAAAAATGCCCGCTAAATGCCTGCAAGAGAAAAAGCCAGCCGCAGAGAAGCCGTATTCCTGAAAATATAAGAAAAATGCTGTTTTTTAGGGGTTCTGGACATGCTACAGAGCTGAAACTTGACAGGTACACTTTTTAGACCGCCCAGACACTAAATACAAAAAATGACATGCCTGCCTAAAAAAATGCCCGCTAAATGCCTGCAAGAGAAAAAGCCAGCCGCAGAGAAGCCGTATTCCTGAAAATATAAGAAAAATGCTGTTTTTTAGGGGTTCTGGACATGCTACAGAGCTGAAACTTGACAGGTACACTTTTTAGACCCCCCAGACACTAAATACAAAAAATGACATGCCTGCCTAAAAAAATGCCCGCTAAATGCCTGCAAGAGAAAAAGCCAGCCGCAGAGAAGCCGTATTCCTGAAAATATAAGAAAAATGCTGTTTTTTAGGGGTTCTGGACATGCTACAGAGCTGAAACTTGACAGGTACACTTTTTAGACCCCCCAGACACTAAATACAAAAAATGACATGCCTGCCTAAAAAAATGCCCGCTAAATGCCTGCAAGAGAAAAAGCCAGCCGCAGAGAAGCCATATTCCTGAAAATATAAGAAAAATGCTGTTTTTTAGGGGTTCTGGACATGCTACAGAGCTGAAACTTGACAGGTACACTTTTTAGACCCCCCAGACACTAAATACAAAAAATGACATGCCTGCCTAAAAAAATGCCCGCTAAATGCCTGCAAGAGAAAAAGCCAGCCGCAGAGAAGCCGTATTCCTGAAAATATAAGAAAAATGCTGTTTTTTAGGGGTTCTGGACATGCTACAGAGCTGAAACTTGACAGGTACACTTTTTAGACCCCCCAGACACTAAATACAAAAAATGACATGCCTGCCTAAAAAAATGCCCGCTAAATGCCTGCAAGAGAAAAAGTCAGCCGCAGAGAAGCCATATTCCTGAAAATATAAGAAAAATGCTGTTTTTTAGGGGTTCTGGACATGCTACAGATCTGAAACTTGACAGGTACACTTTTTAGACCCCCCAGACACTAAATACAAAAAATGACATGCCTGCCTAAAAAAATGCCTGCTAAATGCCTGCAAGAGAAAAAGCCAGCCGCAGAGAAGCCGTATTCCTGAAAATATAAGAAAATTGCTGTTTTTTAGGGGTTCTGGACATGCTACAGAGCTGAAACTTGACAGGTACACTTTTTAGACCCCCCAGATACTGAATACAAAAAATGACATGCCTGCCTAAAAAAATGCCCGCTAAATGCCTGCAAGAAAAAAAGCCAGCCGCAGAGAAGCCATATTCCTGAAAATATAAGAAAAATGCTGTTTTTTAGGGGTTCTGGACATGCTACAGAGCTGAAACTTGACAGGTACACTTTTTAGACCCTCCAGACACTAAATACAAAAAATGACATGCCTGCCTAAAAAAATGCCCGCTAAATGCCTGCAAGAGAAAAAGCCAGCCGCAGAGAAGCCGTATTCCTGAAATATAAGAAAAATGCTGTTTTTTAGGGGTTCTGGACATGCTACAGAGCTGAAACTTGACAGGTACACTTTTTAGACCCCCCAGACACTAAATACAAAAAATGACATGCCTGCCTAAAAAAATGCCCGCTAAATGCCTGCAAGAGAAAAAGCCAGCCGCAGAGAAGCCGTATTCCTGAAAATATAAGAAAAATGCTGTTTTTTAGGGGTTCTGGACATGCTACAGAGCTGAAACTTGACAGGTACACTTTTTAGACCCCCCAGACACTAAATACAAAAAATGACATGCCTGCCTAAAAAAATGCCCGCTAAATGCCTGCAAGAGAAAAAGCCAGCCGCAGAGAAGCCGTATTCCTGAAAATATAAGAAAAATGCTGTTTTTTAGGGGTTCTGGACATGCTACAGAGCTGAAACTTGACAGGTACACTTTTTAGACCCCCCAGACACTAAATACAAAAAATGACATGCCTGCCTAAAAAAATGCCCGCTAAATGCCTGCAAGAGAAAAAGCCAGCCGCAGAGAAGCCGTATTCCTGAAAATATAAGAAAAATGCTGTTTTTTAGGGGTTCTGGACATGCTACAGAGCTGAAACTTGACAGGTACACTTTTTAGACCCCCCAGACACTAAATACAAAAAATGACATGCCTGCCTAAAAAAATGCCCGCTAAATGCCTGCAAGAGAAAAAGCCAGCCGCAGAGAAGCCGTATTCCTGAAAATATAAGAAAAATGCTGTTTTTTAGGGGTTCTGGACATGCTACAGAGCTGAAACTTGACAGGTACACTTTTTAGACCCCCCAGACACTAAATACAAAAAATGACATGCCTGCCTAAAAAAATGCCCGCTAAATGCCTGCAAGAGAAAAAGCCAGCCGCAGAGAAGCCGTATTCCTGAAAATATAAGAAAAATGCTGTTTTTTAGGGGTTCTGGACATGCTACAGAGCTGAAACTTGACAGGTACACTTTTTAGACCCCCCAGACACTAAATACAAAAAATGACATGCCTGCCTAAAAAAATGCCCGCTAAATGCCTGCAAGAGAAAAAGCCAGCCGCAGAGAAGCCGTATTCCTGAAAATATAAGAAAAATGCTGTTTTTTAGGGGTTCTGGACATGCTACAGAGCTGAAACTTGACAGGTACACTTTTTAGACCCCCCAGACACTAAATACAAAAAATGACATGCCTGCCTAAAAAAATGCCCGCTAAATGCCTGCAAGAGAAAAAGCCAGCCGCAGAGAAGCCGTATTCCTGAAAATATAAGAAAAATGCTGTTTTTTAGGGGTTCTGGACATGCTACAGAGCTGAAACTTGACAGGTACACTTTTTAGACCCCCCAGACACTAAATACAAAAAATGACATGCCTGCCTAAAAAAATGCCCGCTAAATGCCTGCAAGAGAAAAAGCCAGCCGCAGAGAAGCCGTATTCCTGAAAATATAAGAAAAATGCTGTTTTTTAGGGGTTCTGGACATGCTACAGAGCTGAAACTTGACAGGTACACTTTTTAGACCCCCCAGACACTAAATACAAAAAATGACATGCCTGCCTAAAAAAATGCCCGCTAAATGCCTGCAAGAGAAAAAGCCAGCCGCAGAGAAGCCGTATTCCTGAAAATATAAGAAAAATGCTGTTTTTTAGGGGTTCTGGACATGCTACAGAGCTGAAACTTGACAGGTACACTTTTTAGACCCCCCAGATGCTAAATCCAAAGAAATTTTTTATTTTTATTTTTTTTTAATTTTTCCAATAATTGGCTCTCTATCAAAAAATTATAATTTTTAAGAACTTTTTTTTGCGTGATCCCTCTCCGGCATGCCACAGTCCAGGTGTTAGTCCCCTTGAAACAACTTTTCCATCACTATTGTGGCCAGAAAGAGTCCCTGTGTGTTTTAAAATTCGCCTGCCTATTGAAGTCTATGGCGGTTCGCCCGGTTCGCTGGTTCGCGAACATTTGCCGATGTTCGCGTTCGCCGTTCGCGAACGGCGAATTTTAGGTTCGCGACATCACTATTGAGGAACAGATTGGTCCACAATGTTGTGGACCCACCCAAACAAATTAAAATTTTCCCTGACATGAAAGGGTTTATACGGTGCCGTAAGTGTTTAGCATGTAAGAACAACCCACTGCAACCTAAAAAAAAATCACAGAATTTAAATCGAATGTGAACAGAAGGAATTTTAAGATTAATGACTTAACGTGTCACAGCACGCATGTGACCTACATCATAGAGTGTCCTTGTCGGCGCCAGTACATGGGAAGAACGACTAGACCCCTTTATACACGCATAAGAGAATATATAAAGAACATAAAAAAGGGCTTCCCTAAGCATAGTCTGTCGAGACATTTCCTAGAGACACATAACAAAAACCCACAAGGACTAATCTTTTACGGAATTGACACTATAAAAGAACACTGGAGAGGGGAAAACAAAACGAGAAAAATATCCAGAAAAGAGGCAAAGTGGATTTACCAATTAGAATCACTCCAGCCTGGAGGTTTGAACCTGGACATAGATCTAAATTGTTTTATATCCAATTTTTAGTAGGGGACATTTATTTATAATACTTTTAATTAATCCAATGTTGACCCCATTTTTAAGTCAATTTCCTTATATTTATTCCTTTACTCTCCTTTGAATCCACCAGATGAATTTTAGCCTATTCAGGTTTTTACTAATATCCTATTTCTAACGTATTTTTTAAACAAAGTCTTTTTATATCTTTTACACTTCCTATATATATGTTCCTTACATGTTTACATAGAATCCTCCTCACTTGAATATGCATTTATATGCATTTACACGCACACATATATGTTGAAACAAGGGAAGTTCATATCCCCTATATTTATTCCATGTCATAACTACATCTAGTTCCTGATCAGTTGTTTTCTGTATGACATACGTCTTTTTTTGAAGAGTACATATATAATTTTCCTATAACCACCTACTATGGCCTGACAGGCATATATGTATTTAAATTCATATCTATCAAACATGTCCATTCAATATAGGTCGATAGGTTCATATGAATTTATATTTATTTATTATAACTGTACCACATTAATATAGACACAGATAATTGGTTTTTGGACATTTTGTGGTTTTAAATGTGTACTTTATTTACCTACCACTCTTTTACATATATTTATATACATATCCATTGATTTTATTTAGACATTTTTATCTAGAGATTCAACACATCTCTCATAAGAAATCAACTTCATTAGTTTTTATTCCACAGTGCTGATTAATATATTGTATGGGATATATCTATATACACATACACATCCATTTATTTATATTTTACTTTTTAGATTGGATTTTTTCCCATAATAATTATATTTTAAAGGTTTTATTTTTAGCACTGGATAAGAATAATAATCGTAAGAATCATATTTAAAAATAGTTTATGCACCCCTGTATACCCTAGTAGAGTGCCCATACACATTAACGACCACATATGCTAATAGTGTAAGCAGGGACTTTCCATTTAATGATTTTTAATTTGTTGGAATATGTTGATAAATGTGCCATGTATATTTAGACCGAATGTTTATCAGACCACAAGGCTTCCAAATTTATGTATTTTCCATATATCAAAATTACTTTTAATTCTTAATTCATATACATTTTTTAATTTTTATTATCCATATGTATAACACTATATGTATACATATGTTAATTTGGGTCTATAATTTCCCCATAAATTTTGCTTTTTATTTGTTCCAACCATGCCCCCTTATACCAGCTGTTGCTAAAATGTATTTAATTATTAGTCCTGATTCCGAAAACTAAGTATACACACATGCCTCCTTATACTTTCCGTTACAAAAACGTATTGAACTGGTGGTTCCGATCTTGAAACTCATGCATATATACCCCCTGAAAAATCTACCCAACAACTAATGATACCGAAGTGGTTTTAAAATTAAATTTATTCTGATTGGCCCATCTAGCCGCTAGTGGAACCATATAGTCATAATCTGCCCGGCAACAGTTGATAGAAGATCATGGTTTTATTTGATTGGCCGACCGCCCATGACTTGCAGACGTTTGGTCTGGTTGCCTGGTAACCATCGGGTATTTATGAGAGGCGGAATGGACGTGGCTCACGCTACTCCTGATGACGTCAGTGTGACGAAATGAGTCAAGTGCGTACCACATCACTTCCGCCTTCCTTGGTCCGTCAGCTTGAGACACATATCCGGCCGGTGGAACGCACAGCGTTCAGGAAATACACCAATAGAGAGGAACATGCGGCTCCTAAGCCAGACTGATGCTTTTGGACTGTTTTTTCTATGTGAGTACCTGTTTTTATGTTACTGAATAAAGGCTTTTAAAGAGATACTTCACTATAAGCAGCATTCTTTCCATACATGTCCTGGGATGGTTCTTGTGAAATAATTACGCTGATGCAATCTCGCTATTGCTTATACGGAGTGTGACCTGGACGGTTGGAGCCATTTAAGGAGGATTAGGGACCGGACCCCTGCTACACGGGAGCGATCCCTAGTATCGAGCTGCGCTTTACCCCTGTGGGGGTACCTTTTTCTGGTAAGCGCGGGACCCACTGGAGAGGGGAGCACCCGATTCCTCACTTCTTATATAACCACCCCACGTCACCTCGGATATTAACACCATAAACTATCTGTGGACATTCATAATTATACATTTTTCTGGGGACTCTTTTTGCACATTTTTTGCACTTTTATTTATATTATTTTTTTTTTTTGCACATTTTTTATGAACTAAATATTCAGTGATTTTTTCACCTGTTTAATGAAATCTCTTCCCATATGATACATCACCTTGGTTTAATATATTTATTATTGATCTTTTAGTCAATTTTTACTTTTAATCAATTTTAACCATTTGCAATTGGTTATTTTCATCACTATTTAAGAGGGTTCTACCCTTGCACTTTATTGGGTCTAATTTGGATCTGATTAGAGTGAGTTACCAAACTATTAGCACCCAGCACTTTATTCACCATAGGTGATTAATTTATAGAGTTGATTTTTTTCATCCCACTTATCCGTCATTTATTCACTTTGCACTTTACTGCACGTATTGCACTATATCACAATATACGGTCCATTGCACTTTACATTGCCTCAATAATATTTATTTTTAATGACTCTTGTTTGGTACAAGTCACACACTTTTCTTTAGGGGAATTCACTGCATATATTGCACCAAGTTATATGTTTACTGCATTTGACTATTGTTCTATTTAGAGTTTACATCTCATTTTTTTTACCCACAGTAGTGCCATTGTATAGGATATTGTATACTATACTTATTTTAACCTAGGGGGTATTTATTACAGACGTGCTGGATATTTCACTTTTATGTATATTTTATAGGGTATTTATATATATTTTTATTAACAAATTTACTTTCTCTACATATACATACAACATCTTCTGATTTGTATACACACCACGTCAATACAGAATATATATTGTATTCCATACATTTATTGGTAGTGCCAAGCACTTCTCCTTCTTTTCATTACCCGCCTATATTTACCTTTCTCCTTGGCACACATATTATGTCAATATACAATATCTATTTTATTTACAAATGTATTTATAGTTTTTTAGCAGAGATTATACAATCTGTCAAGATTATATTGAATGCACTAAACTAGAATGTAACAAGCCCCTTTGCTCTTTGAAGAGCATTCCTATTTGTAATCACTGAAATATCCCTGACAGGGTATAACAGACATTTTTTAGAAGTCATAATTGTTATCACAGGTTATGTGAATGGTTCATATTTTCTATAAAGCAATTTTGAGGCAGTTTGGGGTGTAACAAGTTAACTGTGTTGTTTACTAAAATGGTGTCAACTGCCCTCAGTCTGCTGGCACCTAGATTGTTGTCCCACAAACTGGAAAATCATTGCGCAAGGCAGAGGCTGATTGTCATCATCACATATTGGTGGCAACACGGTGGGATGTGGCAAAAGTGGCTGGGATTTGATACCATTGTTAGCACAATATATACTGTATGTACAAATTAGTCATAAAGTTACAGTCAGGTTAACCAGTGTATTGTATACTGGTGAAGCTGAATTGGGCCTGGGCATCTAAGTATCGATAGTCTCTAGTCACAAAGAGTTTACAGATGGCCTATACTGTAAAGCTGTGCCCAGAAAAAAATGTCTAGTGGGGTTCAAAGACTAGCACTGGACCCCTCATACCTTATTTTTGATTGGTAGTCAGACATCTGGTTCTGGGTGATTGAGTTGCTACTGCTTAGCCAAACAAGGATAAAAAAAACCCCCACAAATCTATGGCCATGGGAAAGGAAGGGAATAGAACGGCACACACCAAGGTTTTGCATAATCTAAGCATATGCTAGGATGTATTAAAAAAAAAATATTCTGAAAACAGCACCTTTTAAATTAGCTATTAGCTAAATCTCTATTGCAAATGCACAAATTCTCAGTGTTGACTTTAGCCAGGATCATGACAGGGACTGAGGAAACCTCACACAAGCTGCATGAAAACACTGTTAATACAGATCTTCCGTGGTCTCCACTCTCCACCAGAACTTTACTAACAATGGGGCTGGGGAAAGAAAGCAGCTTTCTGAATCTAGCATATTTTAAAAGTGATGGAAGTGATTAAAATATTTTCAGCATAACTAGGGCAAATAATTGTTTAACAAATGGTTTGAACTTATTACCAACTTTGTAAAGGCTGACATTGCAGCAGAAGAGATGGTATTTCTATGTCAGGATCCAAACCCAAAGTTTCTCATGTTCCTGGCAATAGCACTACCAACTGAGCCACATGAAGTGTTCGATAGCTCCCCTTATTCTCTTGAATAATCTACATAGGTTCCTAGTTTCTTGACAAAACTCCCAAATTATTCCTCTTCCCCTAGACTTCCCATCTAATGCAATGCTTCTGCACCTCTTGTTTGCCGGATTATTGTGCCCTATATGCCAGTATTTTTCTCTATGTTGCTACTGCTACACATCGTCTATATTTACAAATACAAGCTGTCCCCAGGTTACAAACATCCGACTTACAAACGACTCCTACTTACAAACGGAGAGAGACAACAGGAAGTGAGGAGAAATCTAGCCCTAGGAAGGAAAATTCACTCCTATAAGAGTTCTCATGGGAAAAAGGTATCTCCACTGAAGCTTTATCACTAATTCTTGTTTCCAAAACAACCCAAAATTTTTAAAATCCAGTTATCGTAGGGAAAGAAAGTGAGGTGAAATCTTCTGCACAGGGGTACAGATAGCAAAACAAATGGTACAGTGGTGTTAACCCTTCTCTATGCTATCCAAAAAACTTAAAAATTATTCTTTTGGCTGGAGCTAAACCTAAAAAATGTACCTGTTCCAGCTTACAAACAAATTTAACTTAAGAACAAACCTAAAGTCCCTATCTTGTTTATAACCCGGGGACTGCCTGTACTTGTAAGCTGGCCCTTTGCTTCCCATTCATCTACCACTTTTTGCCACGCTCCATTTTAAATCTGATACCTTTGGCAATCAACTTTAGCTTGACCTCTGACTTTGCTTTTGTCTCACTGCCATATTGTTAACCCAATTGTGTACTGAACCCTGCTTGCTTATACCCACAAACCCGTCTGCTGTTTCTGCTGCTCTAAGCCTGATCCCAGACTGTGATATCATATAATAGTAGACCATTAAACCAACCTGTATGGTTTTTAGATCTGAGATATTTCAGATGCAACTGGACAGGGTTTTTAATGATTCACTGATCTCTAGAAAGGGCTAATATAATCTCGGTGTCAGATTTTTGTAAAATATATGAAGCATAGACATAAACAAAGTTAATCAATCTAGTCTTTTATCAAAAATCTTCAGCTAGGTAAAGGAAATTGGGTATAGGACACTGCCATTAATACAGCTCTTAGTTGACGTCTCATGTATGTTTATAGAATAGAGTCAACAAATGAATGTCATCCCATGACAGCACTGTGAAATAGTCCTTCACTTATTGCACTGTGAGTTGGGATACAGAATGAGTCAAAATTGCCTTGATACATAAATCCCTAAAAATAGCAGCCATTTCACATGCATGAAAAAAACGTGGAGTCACTGACCACATGCATCATCCCAGGCTAAGGCAGCTGCCAAAGTGGGACATCAATTACTAACAACTTCAAAACAAAGGCACAAGAGTGAGGAACTCATAATGCATTGCTGGGAATAAGGGAAAACTGAGGTTCAATGTCAGCCTTTTTAACAAAATAAACTGCAGACTGCAGCTCAATAGAACTGAACTGATCTATCTCTTTCTGTGGACACTACATTGAGACAATATGGATCTCTAAAAATAATATGTCAATAAACAGGATTGCTAAAAGATTAAACACTATGTACAACAGAAAGAAGTAAAATAAGTAACACAATTTAAAGGGACAACATCCAGGAGATCCAGTACAGGTAACAGTGGTACTTTTTAGTACTTCCTCTATAATGGATCTAATTTAGCTGCTATAGCTATATTTGTGCCCCAAAGGTGATTATGTACAGTTAGGTCCATATATACAGTCAGGCCCATAAATATTGGGACATCGACACAATTCTAATATTTTTGGCTCTATACACCACCACAATGGATTTGAAATGAAACAAACAAGATGTGCTTTAACTGCAGACTTTCAGCTTTAATTCGAGGGTATTTACATCCAAATCAGGTGAACGGTGTAGGAATTACAACAGTTTGTATATGTGCCTCCCACTTTTTAACCGCTTGCCGACCGCCGCACGACTATTTACGTCGGCAGTCAGCCCCTCACAGGCAAAGCGACGTAGGGCTACGTCGCTAGCCTGTGAAGCTCTAGGGAGCGAGCGCTCCCGTGAGGTCACGGAACCCCCCGCGCGTGTGCCCGGCGGACCCGATGTCCGCCGGGCACTCGCGATCGTCCGTTACACCGGAAGAAAGGCAGGCGGCTAATGTAAACAAAGCCGCCTGTCATTCTTCCCTGTGTAAGAATGGAGATCAGACGGTTCTACTATGTAGGACTGTGGATCTCTGTTCTTACACTAGTAGCTACAGCCAATCACAGTTAGAAACACACCCCTAGGACACACTTAACCCCTCCCTCTCCAATTCAGTTAACTCCTTCACTGCCAGTGTCATTTTTACAGTAACAGTGCATATGTATAGCATTGATTACTGCAGTAATGTCACTGGTAAACCCAAAAGTGTCAAAAATGTCAGTCAAGGGTCCGATCTGTCCTCCGCGATGTCGCAGTCCCGCAAAAAAATCGCAGATCGCCGCCATTACTCGTTAAAAAAACAACAAAAATTACAAAAATCTTTCCCTTTGTTAGTAAACGCGATAACTTTTGTGCAAACCAATCAAAATAAGCTTTTTGCGATTTTTTTTTACCAAACATATGTAGCATAAAACAAATTGGCTGAAAAAAAAATTAGATTTTTACATTTGTTTTTTTGGGAATTTCATATAAAAAATTGACTCTCTTTTTTGTTTATAGCGCATGATCAAAAAATCGTACAGGTGATCAAATGCCACCAAAAGAAAGCTCTGTTTGTGGGGGAAAAAAGGACGTCAAATTCGTTTAGGTACAGCGTCGCACGACCGTGCAATTGTCCATTAAAATCACGCAGTGCCGAATCGCAAAATAGGCCCTGGTCAGGAAGGGGGTAAAATCTTCCGGGGCTTAAGTGGTTAAGGGACCAAAAGTAATGGGACAGATTAACAAACATAAATCAAACTTTCACTTTTTTTTTTATTTAAAATTTAGTATAACAAACCAGTATAACAAACCAGTAATGAATACAGGTAAAGTACACATAGTCATAGTGCAATAATAGTCATTCTGGTAGTGGGTAAACCGAACTGGGGAAGGGTAGGGCAGGAGGGATGGGAGGAGAAATGGGGTCAGAGGTTTATAACCGGAGAAAGGGAGTGGGTCAGCAGGAAGTGTTCTTGAATGAGTCCTGAAAAGTAAATGTATAGCAGTCCGTAGATGGGTCTGTTGGTTGCGAGATGAAAAGGAGGTAGGGGCCCATTTCTGTTGAAAGGACTTTCGTGAAGAGGGGGCTGTAAAGTCCGTATTGAGGCAATCAATAGATAGAAGTGTGGTAAGCTCTGATCTAACCCGGGAAACTGAGGGAGGTGTTGTAGATATCCAATGGGCAAGGATTGATCGTCTGGCTACAAGAAGGCAGGTCAGAATCCACAACCGAACTGTAGAGGCCGAGGGGCCCAACCATTTTTGTAGGCGTTTGTCCCAATATCCAAACAAGAGCAGCAAAGGGTCTTTGGGTACCAGGAGGTGTGTCACATCCTTGATGAGTGCCAAGACTTGATCCCAAAACAGAGAGATGGACGGACAGGACCAAAATTTGTGGCAAAGAGAAGGCTTCTCAGCTGAACACCGTGGACATCTATGAGCATCAGGAATTGTCTTGTCAGAGAGGAATGGGATATGGGCCCGGTGGAACATTTTCAACTGCGTTTCTTTCCAGACCGCATTGGGAGTGAGCCCAAGGGTAGTGCGGAGACCATTGATCATATTGGGTAGGGTGTCCTCCCCAGGAAAGTCCTTAAGTCAGTTGGATGCAGTAGAGGTGAATACAGCGGGTGGGGGGGGGGGGACATCTTCAGCAGGGGTTTGTAGATACCCGAAATCGTAAAGACAGCAGACTCAAGTAGTTTATCTAATATGGATGGCCTGAATCTGTCCGCCGGTCTCTTGGCGACAGTAGCAATGAAGTGAAGGCATTGGGACAGGTAAAAGAAGTCCGGGTCCTGGAGGCCATATTTATCAATAGTAGTGCGGAGAGGGTAGGGAAAACCAGTTTGCAGGTTGCACAAATGTGCAAAGGTTACCAGACCCTTCCCTTCCCAGGATTGATACACTGCATGCTCTAGTCCCTGAGAGAAATTAGGATTACCACGAATCGGGAGGTATTTGGAAAAGTACAGAGGAAGTTTCAGGAGCTTCCGAACCTCCCTTCATGCGATAGCAGTGTCCCTAAGGAGCAGATTATATTGGATTGGAGATCAGGGCCCAGATGGACCCACTTAGTATGCAAAATAGCAGACAGGGAGTAAGGACTGGACATCTGGGACTCCAGGTCATAGTTGGAATATTGAGAAGTCCGAGATATCCAGTCTAAGGCCACTCTAAGTAAACAAGACAAATTGTACAATCTCAGATAAGGGAAATTAATACCCGCTTCGCTCCTGGGGAGATGCAGTTTTTTTAAAGAAATACGGGGTCTCTTCCCCCTCCAAAGAAAATGAGAAAAGGCCTTCTCGAGCACTTGGACGTCCTTGTGTCTAATCAGCAGGGGGAGAGTTTGAAGAAAATACAACAGTCGGGCAAAGCTGACCATCTTGATTAGGTGGCATCTCCCCAAAAATGACAACGGCAGTTCCATCCAGTTTTCCAGTTCCCTCGTTATTTTGGAGAATAGAGGGGGATAATTCAGAGAATAAATAGATCTCGGGGTCCTCCCTATTTTAATACCTAAATATGTGATATGGTTGGACGCTATCATGAATGGGGAGCTTCCCTCCCATGGACGGGCAACGGTGCCCCCCAATAGGAGTATCTCACTTTTAAAATAGTTAATTTTCAAGCCTGAGCATTTTCTGAAATTGTCAAAAGTTGCGACTATCACAGGTATATCGGCTGAGGGTTTGGAAGTAAACAGCAGGACATCATCGGCAAATAAGGATAGGCGTAGCTCTTGTAATCCTACACCTATTCTGTGGAGAGGGGCTTTAATCAAGAGATAACGGGAGAGTGGTTCAATCGCCAGGTTGAACAGGAGCGGTGATAGAGGGCATCCCTGACGAGTGCCCTTAAATGACCGGAAGGCGTCAGTAAGGGAACCCCCCGCACACAGGCTAGCGGTCGGGGAAGCATACATCGAGTTAATGAGGTTCACGAAGGGTCCGTGAAAGCCCATGGCTGACAAGACTTTACGGAGCCAGGCAAAATTCACATTGTCAAATGCCTTTTCGGCATTAAGGGTCACTATGGCCATGTCCCGGTCAGGATGTGCGCAAGCTTGTTCCAGTGCTACCAGCACTTTCCTGATATTCGTGGTAGCTGAGCGACCCTTAGTGAACCCCGATTGAGCCGGATGTATGAGGTGAGGCATGATATTGGCTAGACGGGACGCCGCTATTTTCGAGAGTGTTTTTACATCTAGATTTAACAACGAAATAGGTCGGTACGAGCCCGGTTCCAGATGGTCCTTCCCTTTTTTTGCTAACAGTTTGATAATGGCTTCCCGTCGGGAGATAGGATCCGCCGCACCAGTTGGAGGAGTATACATTGACGAGTGTAGTGACTATGCTAGGTGCCATGGCCTTGTAAAATTCCCCGGAAAGACCATCAGGGCCCGGGGCCTTGCTTGAAGCAAGTTGTTTAATTGTGAGTAGTACCTCCTCCGCTGTAACAGGGGCGTTCAACGCATCAAGATGATCTTTAGAAATCGAGGGAAGCCCAGTACCAGACAAAAAGAGGTCAGCAACAGAGCCGTCCACCTCATCAGGAGCATATAAAGCAGAATAGAAATCCCGCATAATCTGCTGAACCCCTTGCGGGGTGGATACAATCGCTCACGTTTTGTCACGCAATGAGCCAACGTGGGTGGGGGACATCGGTCCTTTGCACAACTTCGCCAGCAATTTACCCGCTTTATTCCCGAACCTGTGCAAAGTCGCAGATAAGTGTGCCTTGTGGATGTTCTCTAGCTTGTCAGCCCAAGTGTCAAAAGTTTGTTTGGCCGCCAGCCAGGATGTGCGAGCATCAGGAGTGTCCGACTGGATAAGTGTGCACTGTGCTGCCCGCAACTGTTCACTAGCTGTTTTATATCCGCGGTTGGTGTGGCATTTAAAGGCCGCTGCATAAGAGATGATGCGCCCTCGCAGAAAAGCCTTGCCCGCTTCCCAAAAGAGGTGAGGGGATGTGCAGTGTTGGGAGTTAGATGCCGAGTATTCTTCCCACGCTCTTAGCAAGTGAGACGTAAAATCTGCATTGTTTTTGAGGTAGGAGGGAAACCTCCAAATAAGGGGGGCATCAGGGGTATCAGACAGCATCAAGGATACGGAAACTGGGGAGTGATCCGAAATTGCTATATCATGGATAGTGATAGCATCATGTAGAAAGGGGAGAAGGGAGTCGGTGCAAAAGAGATAGTCAATTCTAGTGAATACTTTATGGGGATGGGAGTAGAAGGAGTATTCCCTGTCCATGGGATGGGAAAGTCGCCAAACGTCTGTTAACGCAAGCGATTCTATAACCGACGCCAACGGAGTGGGGCTGTCCAGGACACGAGGACGCGATGAAGCCCGAGGGGAGGATCTGTCCAGAACAGGGTCCAATGCAGCATTGAAATCGCCGCCCACCAGGCGGGGGACATTGGGAGAGGTTAGGAGATGCGCCGTAACCGCCGCGTAAAAGGAATTGTCGAATACATTAGGGGCATAAACATTGGATATAATAAGCTCTTTAGTATGTAAACGTAAATGCACCGATACGTAGCGGCCATTGGGATCTGCGTCAGTAGAAAGAATGTCTACGGGGAGGCGTTTGTGGAACAAAATCAGCACCCCAGCCTTGCGGCCCGGAAGCCGCAGCGCCAA
This sequence comes from Pelophylax lessonae, assembly GCF_965119305.1. Classification (NCBI taxonomy): domain Eukaryota; kingdom Metazoa; phylum Chordata; class Amphibia; order Anura; family Ranidae; genus Pelophylax; species Pelophylax lessonae. Next base: position 433,528,126 of record NC_138771.1, read on the forward strand.
AGACCTGTCCCACCCATAATTTTTTCATACGTTATATATCATCCGCAGAGAGATGAGATTCCTGAATAAGAGCAATGTCCGCCTTAAGTCGTTTAAGATGATGCAAGACTTTCATTCTCTTAGCCGGGGATCGCAGGCCCTTAACGTTCCATGTCACTATAGTCATGAGATGGAAACATGAAGATCTAGGACAGGACATAAACGTGTATTACCTACCAGTTCCCAAAGACGAGAACAACAGTCGCCAAACAGGATGGGACCCGACTGACACACATGTGAAGGCCCAAGAACCCAATAATAATGAAGCAGGCCTGACTCCAAAGCAAACTGGGAAGGGGAAGGGATAGGCTGGAAAACAGGATGAAACCAGCAAAAAATACACCATGAAACATAATAATAGCACATCATAAACTTCTCTTTTTTCCGCATGTGTACACCAAGGAGCGCAGCTCTCCAAGCTAGGCCTCCAGAGATAGGAAGTGGTTTAACAGAGCCCATGAGAACGACCTATCAGCCAAAGTAGCTTGGGTCACGGCCCATAGAGGGGAAAATGCGACCATGTTGTACACGTAGGATGCAGGAGAGGAGCACATACAGACAATATTAGAATATATAAGGTAACCAAGACGGCATATGGTAAAATGCAGATAACATAATAACAACATGTAGAACGAGTCTACGAGACGCGTCAAATGAGCGCCAGGAGTCCTTCAGGCCCAAGGCCCAGAGGAAGCGGTTCCAGGACCGTTCCAAAAAGAAACGAAGAAAAAAAACAACAGGATAGGGATTCCCAAAGCAAAAGGGGCTTCAACGCGGGGTGACCGGGTGACCAGAGCTAACCACTTCCGAGTATCTTTGTCGTTTGGGAGATTCCTTCCTGGGGCTCCGTTGGACCAGCGGTCTGGAGAAGGGAAGAGATTTAGCAGAAGCAGGAGGACCTCGTTCGCTATGTCGGAGTGAACGGACAAAGGCATCCGCTTCCTCAGGATCCTGAAGGGATAATTGGTTTCCATCTGGTGCACGAAGGCGTAGTGTCACCGGATAGGCCAAGGTAAATTTGATGTTTTCCTGGTGTAGTTTGGAGCAAACGGTCTGGAAAGCTTTGTGTCTTTTTGCGACATCGACCGAATAGTCCGCAAAGATAAGAATTTTGACGCCCCCTCTCTGTAAGTTCGAAGTTTGGCGGAATTTTTGCAGGATGGCGGACTTGTCCACGTAATTAAGGTATTTAGCTATGATGGGGCGTGGGGTCTTACGTTCTTCCGAGTAGAGACCCATTCTGTGAGCCCGTTCCACTACACACGTGCCATGTAAACCCAGAGCAGCAGGGATCTTTTTTGCACAAAGTTCAGGTATAGGAGATGAGGAAATGTTTTCAGGAACCCCGACAAATCTGAGGTTGCTCCGGCGTGACCTATTTTCTAAATCCTCCAATTTGTCCATAATAATGTGGTTTAACTTGTCCTGAGATTGTTCTGTGCCCTGGAAATGATATAGCTCGTCCTCCACATTGGAGAGGCGAGATTCCACCTCAGTAAGCCTGTGGGAATGGGCATCCAGCTCCTTCTTTATAGCAGCCATTCCAGCAGCAACTGCTCTCTCCACAGAGGCAGCTATGGAAGGGGTTAATAGAGCCACCACAGCCTGGGCTATCTTCTCAGTGGAGGGGTCAGACATGACAGGAGTGTCAGCAGAGTGCTGCTGGGGGATGTCAGTCTGATGGTGAGCAGTGTCCATCGCCGCCACATCCGCAGCGGCGGCAGGGTAGGCCGAGACCGCGGCCTCGATTTGTGAGGTGGCCGGCGGGTGGCGCGGAGCGGCCTTCTCCAGGAACCGCTCCATCTGGAATGTCGGGAAACGTTTGTGTCGGGTCCCCGGGGTGCGATGGACTTGTGAGGGGCAAAGGAGGCAGGCAAGGTAAGCTGGGCAGACTTTTTAGGCCGATTTGTGGAGACCGGCTGCGGGAGCTGTGAGGAGGCTCACCTACTCATGCGGCGCCAGAACCGGAAGTGAAACTTTCACTTTTTAATACTTGGTTGTAAATCCTTTGCAGTCAATTACAGCCTGAAGTCTGGAACACATAGACATCACCAGATGCTGGGTTTCATCCCTGGTAATGCTCTGCCAGACCTCTATTGCAACTGTCTTCAGTTCCTGCTTGTTCTTGGGGCATTTTCCCTTCAGTTTTGTCTTCAGCAAGTGAAATGCATGCTAAATCGGATTCAGGTCAGGTGATTGACTTGGCCATTGCATAACATGCTCAGACCATAACCCCATCACATACTTTACTTATGTTAATAATAATAATAATAGTAATAATAATAATGACACTACCACAATTTGGATGTAAATGGCCTGTAGCGGCCTTTTATTAACCAAAATATAAAATTAGCATTTTATACCATGGAGCCCCAAGGTCCTGTTAGGCCTCACAAGAAAAGAAAGTAGCTGCGTATCACTTAATCAGGCCTCCAGCCACAAGACCACCGACTCGGAGACAAACACGCAGACACACATCCCAACAACAGGGAGCCGTACCTCGGACGGGTCCCTACAACGTAACTTTTTACCCACCATAACCTAAAAGGACCTTGTACCCCCGCCACACCGCACAAACATGACCCCTTATGTTTGTGTGGACCACCACACCCCAGGGCCTGTGGGACACCCCGTTGTAAGACCACAAACAAGACCACGCGGTGAGCCCAAAGCAGTCAAGTGCACACCCTCACCACCTTAACGTCTCCAAGCAGCCAAATCCAATGTATGAGGTCCGATCACCAAACTCCCGTCAGGCAGCACCAAGCCGGACACCACCCCATTAACTGTGCGCCCGAGCCCGTCCCAGTGCGCCGCCGCCCCTGCCGGTCACAGAGTACAAGCCAACCACAAAGGTGGGTAAGACATCTGAACCATAGCAATTTTAATTCATAATCCCGCACAAGATCCCCCACAGACCTCAGACCCAATTCCGTACCCCTAGCATGCACTAATAACAGACACACACGGGGGGGGGGGCCCAACCAGGAGCACAAACGTCCCCCTACAGGAAATACTACAGTCCCCCCCACACCCGGCCCTCCTGTACAACACATGACCGAAAAGAAAGACAATCCATCAACCAGAAAGAGGGGGGGGGGGGCAATAGACACCAAACCAACAGGGTGCCCAGAACCCCGCAGTGTGTGACCAAATACGGTAGAAACCTAGAATCGTAAATGCCGAGGGTCATAGCGAACCCCACACCCAAAAAACCCTGTGCCCAAATAAAAACAAAATTCCAACGCCCCGCCTCTATAGCTGCCGTATTGCAGAAATAGTGAGCCGCAAAGGCAGAACTACAAAGCCACTAACCTGTGCAGAACTCAGAAGTGACTTGACACCTGGATAACGCCAAACTATCCACCGGCAGCAAAAGAGGACAAAACGGGGGGGGGGGGACGCCCCGAATGCAAGACCCAAATGTAGGTGAGGACTAACTCAGACTGCGTCCCAACCAAGACCGCTCCATGGTCTAATAAGAAGGCCCGTGCCCAAACCCCAGCGGGGACACCCCCAAACCGGCGAATAAAAAACTGCCGCCCAAAGGCCCAATTTGCAGGACAAAAGCTTTGCATACCCCAAAGTGACCACAGCTGGGGCAGCAGAAAAACTGCCACACCCCGTGCCGAAAAAACCCAAAGGCTCAGAATCCGTACGCTCGCCACATGGGAGCCGACACTCCATATCCCCCAGGGCCACTCAAAACACGCAGAAACACAAACAATGCCATACCCGCTGAGCGACTAGGGGAATGCCAAACAATCTGCGACTTGATGCAAGGTAGCCAACAAGAACCCGGCGGGTGGAAGCTGCAGGGACAAAATACAAGTCAGCCAAGTAATGAATGACCGATGTAAAACCCCCAGACACGTCACAAACACCCAGTCGCCAATTGAAAGGTGCAAACAGCATAATCCAACAACCAAAACCGCCCGGGTGCACCGACGACGGTCGCCAAGCAGATTCAGGTCCGGTTCACATAGTTTCATATATTGAACAAATCGGACATGGCGCGCCATGAATGCAAGATCGGACCAACATGCTACTCCGGCGAGTCACCTCCGGGATCTGACCAACAACGAACCACCGCCATGTCCCTACACAGGGAGGACCACCAAAGGGGAAACCACTAAAATGCCCAGCGGCAAGGATCGAAAGAACCCCGCCACGTGGCCCAAAGCAACTCCCTCCGACTGCTCCACCGACAAACCCGCGCTGATAACCAATGTGCCTCTGCTTGAGGAGAGGGAAGCGAAACAAGAAACGTGAATCCATCAAAACCAATTTTGCAGCAGATCCTCCACCCCAACAGGACACCTACCAACAAAAGGATGCGTACCCGCCACCTGTACCGGAGAGATGCCTCTTCCCCCCGAACCCCAGGCTACCACAGTCCCCATACCGGCACGCCGAGCCGAGGGGGGGGGGCCCTCAAGCCTGAATTGACACAGCATGCCCACCCCACAAGTTCCCCCGACATGCCGCCAACAATACCCCTCCACTTGCAGGCCCCAGCCCCGCCTGCCCAAAACTGATACCCAGTCCGCGTAAAATCAGGAGTGTGCCCTAAAGACTGACGTCCATGCGAGCACAACTCAAGGACAGCCAAACAGCCGTGCGTGGGCAGAAATGCCCATTGCACCGCCGCCCGACCAGTCCCCTATTGACCCAACCTGCTTCCCCAGTAGCAACCAGGTAGTGGACCGACTCCGACAAAGAACTGTCGCCCTTGCCAGAATCCCAAATGCTACCACCAGTCATGAATCGTCCGCGAAAGGAAACTATCCCACGGTTCCCCCCAGACTGCCCGTGCACTGCCAACTCACCTCCACCAGAGTAAACCTCCCCATGGAAGCAAAGTCTCGCAGCACACACCCATCCACATGCTTCCCCACACCGCCAGGCGAGACGAGCCCTTAACAATCCTCCACAACCCACGTAAACCGCACAATTTCCCCCAATCCCAAATGAAGCCCAGATCCCAGTTTAGTGGCCACCGTGCCCCACCGCCAGTTGAACACTGGCGGGCCCCTCCCCTAAGGGCCCAGCTTGAGGCCTACTCCGCTAGGGAACCACCAACGGCGACTCCGCAGGAAGCAGAGACTCGAGAGGGACCTTAAACCCGTGAAAGTACCCACCACAGGCCCCCCCCATGACCCCTACACAAAAAACCGACCAACAATTACAACCCCTGTGCCCACCTGGAGCCCAAAAGCAATGCAGCCAGCACCCCCAGCAGCCCGCACCACTCGCCCCTATCCCTGCGAGCAGACCCCAGCCCTAACGGCAAACAGAAAGTGTACAAAGCACATAGATAATACTTACCGGGCTGCAGCGGACGCACCGGTCCCCCCAGCCGCTGCCTGTTGTTCCACCGCTGCAAACCGTCCAGCTGACTGCCTGAGACATGCCAGAGCTGTAAAGCCCCGCTGCTGCTCCAGACACCCTCTGAGCAGTTCCCCGCCAGACCGTGACGCCATCCGCCGCCTGCTCCAGAGAGGACCTGGACTGGGAACCGCTGCAAAGCCCCCGCAGCTGTCCCTGGCACTCTCCCAGCAGCTTCCCGCCAGCCCGTGGCGGAGGCTACCACCCCCTTCCAACAGGACCCGGACCGGGAACCGCCGTAGCCGCGCCGTGCCCCCCTCCCCACCGGAGCGAGAAGAGGAAGCTGCCCGCCATGCAGGTCGAGACGCTCCTCCCACAAACACCACCCCGCATACCTCAAGAGCTCCCGCAGTAGAAAGCGACCAGGACACCGGCCGCCCAGGAGGTCATGGCCGACTCCCGCCGAGCCGGGACCCCTTGGCAGAGCAAGGCCTTCTGAGGGTGCCGGGGAAATTTTAGAGAAGATGGAGGAAGGGAAGATTTCCAAGATTTTCCCAGCTCTTCAGACCTCTGACTGGCAATCTTCCCAGACAAGTTTTGGAAGACCCCCTGCAGCTCCTCCCAACCCTGACCTAGACCAAATCAGATGAGTTCTGCTGCTTATACTTCCAGCCAGCCCCTGAAAACCCCCACCTAGACTGACGCCTCTTTAACCCCTGTCATGCCGGCCCTCTGTCCATTTCTTTGTGCATTTTATTTCGGGCCTTCCTTTCCACTTCTTTCCCTTAAAAAACTCTTTGGTTGCTTTCGCAGTATGCTTCGGGTCATTGTCCGTCTGCACTTTGAAGCGCTGTCCAATGAGTTCTGAAGCATTTGGCTGAATATGAGCAGATAATATTGCCTGAAACACTTCAGAATTCATCCTGCTACTTTTGTCAGCAGTTACATCATCAATAAATACAAGAGAACCAGTTCCATTGGCAGTCATACATGCCCACGCCATGACATTACCACCACCATGCTTCACTGATGAGGTGGTATGCTTTGGATTATGAGCAGTTCCTTTCCTTCGCTATACTCTTCTCTTCCCATCACTGTTGTTCCAGAACTGTGAAGGCTTTTTTAGATGTTGCTTGGCAAGCTCTAATCTGGCCTTCCTGTTTTTGAGGCTCAACAATGGTTTACATCTTGTGGTGAACCTGTCATGTACCTGGGTGTCCTTGAACTGGGAGCTTCCCTGTTCCATAGCTTGCAGCCTTATCTGTTGTGCCTCAATGCCCGTTTGTTTGGAATATCTTCCTGTTCCTGGGTGTGCTGCTTGCTCTTTGATAGACTTTCGTGTATGAACTTTTGCCTGTATTCTTGACCCCTCTTCAGGCTGCCGAATCTGTACTTCACCGCCAGCTTGTGTATGACTTCTGCCTGTCTGACCATTCTTTGGATTACGTTTGGATACCGCTTTGCCCGATCTGTTGTCGGCCTGATCCCTGACTACGTTTTCGCCTGAATCCTCAGCACTCAAACTCCACTTCGGACTTTACCTAACAGGTACCTAACAGAACCCTCTGTATTCACTCTGGTGAAGTCTTCTCTTGATTGTTGACTTTGACACACATACACCTACCCCCTGGAGAATGTTCTTGGTCTGGCCAACTGTTGTGAAGGGTGTTTTCTTCACCAGGGAAAGAATTCTTCAGTCATCCACCACAGTTGTTTTCTGTGGTCTTCCGGGTCTTTTGGTGTTGCTGAGCTCATCGGTGCGTTCTTTCTTTTTAAGGATGTTCCAAACAGTTGATTTGGCCACACCTAATGTTTTTGCTATCTCTCTAATGGGTTTGTTTTGTTTTTTTTTCAGCCTAATGATGGCTTGCTTCACTGATAGTGACAGCTCTTTGGATCTCACATTGAGAGTTGACAGCAACAGTTTCCAAATGCAAATAGCACACTTGAAAGGAACTCTGGACCTTTTATCTGCTCCTTGTAAATGGGATAATGAGGGAATAACACACACCTGGCCATGGAATAGCTGAGCAGCCAATTGCCCCATTACTTTTGGTCCCTTAAAAAGTGGGAGGCACATATACAAACTGTTGTAATTCCTACACCCTTAACCTGATTTGGATGTAAATACTTTCAAATTAAAGCTGAAAGTCTGCAGTTAAAGCACATCTTGTTTGTTTCATTTCAAATCCATTGTGGTGGTGTATAGAGCCTAAAAGATTAAAATTGTGTTGATGCCCCAATATTTATGGACCTGACTGTATTTGGACACAGGCACAATTTTTTTTTTCAGGTATTTACCGAAACATAGTCAAGCTATAATTATATAAAGGATATGCGCTGAAAGTGCACTCTCTAATGTTCATTTTGAGGGTTTGTACATCCAAATTGGAGGAAGGGTTTAGGAAATACAGCTCTTAGGTATAGCCACCCCCTTTTTTCAAGTGACCAAAAGTAATTGGACATTTGAATCAAAAGCTGTTTCATGGCAAGGTGGGCTACTCAGTTATTTCTTCATCAAATAAGGTAAAAGGTCTGGAGTTGATTCTAAGTGTGGTATTTGCATTTGGAATATATTGCTGTGAACCTACATCATTCAAAGAAGCTGTCCATGCAAGTAAGACAGGCCATTGTAAGGCATCAAAAAACAAAACAAATCCATGAGAGAGATAGCAGCAACATTTGGAGTAGCCAAATCAACAATCTGGTACATTCTGAGGAAAGAAGAACACACTGATGAGCTCAGCAACATAAAAAGGTATGGAAGTCCACGGAATAACAACAGTGGTGGATGATCGCTGGATAAAGAAAAACCCATTCACGACATCCAGACAAGTAAAGGACACTCTCAAGGAGGTGGGTGTATCATTGTCAAAGTCTACAATCAAGAAAATACTTCACGAGTGCAAATACAGAGGGTTCACCACTCATAAGCCTGAAGAATAGAAAAGCCAGATTAGACTTTACCAAAAAACATTCAAAAAAGCCGGTCCAGTTCTGGAAAAGCATTCTTTGGATGGATGAAACTGTGGTTAATCTGTACCAGAATGGCGGGAAGAAAAAAGTGAGGAGAAGGCTTGGAACAGCTCATGATCCAAAGCACACAACGTCATCTGTAAAACATGGTGGAAGCAGTGTGATGGCATTGGCGTGCATGACTTCCAGTGGCACTGGGTCATTGGTGTTTATTGATGATGTGACAGAAGACAGAAACAGCCAGATGAATTCTGCAGTGTTTAGAGATATACTGTCAGCCCAGATTCAGCCAAATGCAGCAAAGTTGATTGGACGGCACTTCACAGTACAGATGGACAATGATCCAAAATACACTGCAAAAGCAACCCAGGAGCTTTTGAGAGAAAATAAGTGGAATATTCTGCAATTGCCAAGTCAATCATCTTATTTTAACTGCATTGAGCATGCATTTCACTTGCTGAAAACTAAAGGCAGAAAGGCCTACAAACAAAGAACAACTGAAGACAGCTGCAGTTAGAGCCTTGCAAAGCATCAGAAAGGAGGAAACCCAGTAGTTGATAATGTCCATGGTTTCCAGACTTCAGGCAGTCATTGCCAGTAAACGATTCTCGACAAAATATTAAAAGTGAAAATTTTATTTATGTTTATATTATTTTGTCCAGTTACATTTGAGTCCTTGAATTAATGCTGAAAGTCTGCACTTCAAAGTCATTTGGATTGTTTTCTTTTAATTTTATTCTGGTGGCATACAGAGCCAAAAGTATGAAAATCGTGGCTGTGTCCAAATATATATGAACCTCACTGTATATGCAGGTTATCAGCAGTTTTATATATATATATAAATTTATTACCCAGATATTTCAATATACATCCACAAATTAGTGCTCTATCTTATATTTTAATATCTAGACTAGACTATTTCAATAGTTGCAGTGATAATTTTACCAAGGGTTAAAGCCCAGTTTAACGTTTCTACTGTTAATTGGTGCATGTATGGACAATCAACTGTGCAGTCAGTTGAATGTTTTGTTTGCCACACCTGTGCAATCATTACATTTTCAATTCTGTCAATGTGGATTGCTAAATCTGGTCTCTAAGAATAAGCATTGAATATACTGCTATGCAGCTTTAGAGATCATTCACAGTGGGTGCAATTGCATGAATTGTACAGATTTTTCCAATGCAATCAAAATGTATAGACAGAAAGATATTTGCTTTAGTAGGGACTATTCACACCACAAGAATGTGTTGCAGTGCTTTTTCTCGTGAAACTGTATTTTATCTTATGAGTTCCACATTGAATGATTCCTTTTCTGCTCTCTTAAATGAACCCATCAAATAAACTCACTGTTCATACAATTTAGAAGGTAGCAGAAATTAGGAGCACACATTTTGCAATAATCCTTATAAATGGACCTTTATTATATAAAGAAGAACACAGTACAAAACTGATAATATAACAATATGTATTTGGTGGACCAGCAGATCCATACAATTGAACCTCTAGTGAATCGATAAAATAAATCTTGTTAAGCATATCTTATGTCAAATATTTTAAAGATTTGGCTATAGTAGGTTAAAATGGTTAAAACAAATTTGATTTTTTTTTTCTGCTTGTGTCTCATTCTTTCCCCTCCCTTTCTGTCCTAAAGACACAACAAGATGCGAGAGACAATTTCTCCTAAGTGACAGAAAATTATTTTTTATCTGGTAACCACGAAAAAAATTTGGATTTCTCATCTTTTTTTGCGCTAGTAACCATGACCTCCACAACATAAGGAAAGGGTGGACTGGATACCCCTGTAGAGCAGTTTAAAACTTTAAAGAACTGTAGGCAGGAAGAACTGCATATACATACTATATTAAATTTCACTTTTGTTCAGAACTTTATTGCTGGAAAGTCTAAAATATGTATTTCATATGTAGTGCACCCCCTAAGGAGCCACAAGTAGACTGGGATTCTCTGTCCTGCACAGCCAGGCACACCGAACTATCACAGGCACGCTTGATTCAGAGAACACTTTGTGGCCTTGTTGTTTTTGTTTTATTACGCGTAATGACTTGGATAGGGATGGGAGATTATGGGATGCCTACTTGACTTTAGAACAAACTTCAGGGACTACTCTTCCTATATACATTCTCTATATACAGCTATTTGTCCAGATCCACTTCTTCCTCCAGCACTCACTTGCTTACAGAACCCAGCTGGAACACTGTAAATTATCCAACACTCACTCAGTCAGATGAAGCAACAGCCCATTATAGGCAGCAACCCGAGGCCCCTTAGATATGTAGCAGAATTTTAGTGTCCAACTTGCATCACTCCTGTGGCTACTGATCCCAGCACCAATTCTGCAGGCACTGCCAACCCACCTGGCTGCCCCCTTCTCTAGCCCTCCAGACTATCTTCTCCCCACAACCCTCCAGATTGACACTCACCAGCCCACCCACCTGAATTTTGGGAGATCTCCCAGATGTGCTGACCTGTTTCTGCTGTCCTTTCCTTGCTCCCGTGCCTCCAGGAAAGCCTCCTTCTGTCTGTGTTTTAGAACGGACCCTCCAGTACTGGAGCCCCGGGACGAGGTCACCCCCCTAGACTAGGGGGAACCCTCAAGGGCCACCAATACCCTCATCAGCACTCCATCTCCATCTTGCACCCGACTGCCCCTGCCGACATGTCTATTTATGAGGTGGCCTGCCCACTTCCAACCCCTTCTTGTTGGGGATTGGTCGAGTACCTCATAAATATGTATGGCAGCCCCTCCTTACTCCCACCCTCCAGCTCTGGAAGTTTCTACCAACTTCCAGACCAGGGGGAAGTGCCAGGGAGAGAGAGACAGGGATACTAGAGGGTGCTACACATATGATGAAATACATAATTTTTAGAACTCTACAAAAATAGTTTGACATTTTTTTTCTTCCAAGCAATAAATTCCTGACAGACGTGTTAATACTTTCACACTCTATCCAAAACTAAATATACACACTAAAATGAGCAAATAATCCAGGATATAAATACTGCATGTTATGCTACTGTGAACTGATGCTAATGTGTCCACATGTTGTTAAACTATGCCTTTTTAGGTTAACAAGCCCATAGAGAAGAAAGTAGAACGTTGTTTCTCTATCTTTTGCTAACTTTATGCGTCATACTTTGGTACCTGAGTGATATGCCTAATCTAATCAACTTAATTAGGAGTTGGTTAGACCTAAGATAGCTATAAACATAATGAGGTGGACAGATGTGCATGCACAAACTGACCGTGTAATGATCTTTTTTTTTTTTTTTTTTATCTTCTGCCTGTATATAAGCAGGCACAGGGAAGGCACCCCAGGCAGCAATCCTATTCCAGTAATAATTGACTAAAAAAAATACAGCTAATTGACTTTGCCATAGTCAACAGTGGTGTGTGGTATCAACAAACATGATGAACCTTGCTTGATTGGGATAAAATAAGAGGTATGAGGACATGATCATGTCAGCAGGACACATCAGGGGCTCATATTTATCAAGACATATACAGTACTATGCAAAAAATTTAGGCAAATGTGAAGAACTGCTGTAAGAATGCTTTCAAAAATATATATGATTGTTTTTTTTTTGTTTTGTTTTATTTAATCATATTTCAAAATGCAAAATGAGCGAACAGAAGAAAAATCTAAATCAAATCATTACTTAGTGAGACTACTCTTTGTCTTTAAACCCACATTAATTCTTAGGCTGCCAACTGCATAGACCAGGCAAAATCTCTTGATTCCCCCATCAACACAGTCAGTGTTAATGGGGAATCCCTTCCGCAGAGCCATTGTTTTCTCATGGAAGGAAAGCCATCCCCGCCAGTAGAACACAGTTATTATAATCGCATGTAAAACCTGAAAGACTGGTTGTACCCAAGTTGATCGATCAGTCAACTTTGGTACATTCAGCCTGCCACACATGATCTGAATCATCTATGGCTGGCTTTACACTTGCACACTGTACACTTGCACAAAGTCAGCAATTTGTAGTATTAAGCCCCGTACACACGTGCAGATTGTCGGCCGAACGATCGGCCGTCTTTTGTCCCCGGGCTGTCGTGTCCGCTGAAAAGTGCAAAAGACTGCACACGAATTTTGTCCGCCAACAACAGCCGACTGCAGAAGTGATGTCATGTGATGGTTAACTTTCCCTGTGTTTTTTCTTTTCTGAGCATGCCCAGTCTTGCAAATCTGCTGTCTGTCAGCTGAATTCTGTACTGACTGGCGAACAATTGGCCATTCTGGTGTCGGCATACAAAAATTTTAATGCTTGCACGACAGATTCTGTTCGGTCGAAAGTGCGCTGTCGGCTGTCGGAAGCATCATACTAACAAGCCGAAAATCGGCCGATCGGTCGTCGGCCGAATCTTTTCGGCCAACAATCTGCACGTGTGTACGGGCCTTTAGAGTCAGTTGTATGACTGATCAATTATACCAATCAGGTTCTAATAGTCATCAATTTCATATATAGATTGAAACACAGTCATTAAAGAGGTTGTACACCAAGAAAAATTTTTTTTCTCTTCTTTACATCCTGAAAGAGAAACCCATAATGAGCTAGTATGCATCGCATAGTAGCTCATTATGAAATACTTACCTTAGAACGAGCCCCCGCCGTGCCGTCCGCTTACCTGTATGACGGGCGACATGTAAAGTCGCCCGTCTTCCGGGATCGCGGCATCCGGCCATCTGATTGGCCGGAGCCGCGGTGACGTCACTCCCGCGCACGCGCGCGGGAGCCGACGGTCATGGCACGGGGCTCTGAAGGAACGGCACGATCTGCCGTTCCTTCAGAGCGCATGCGCCAGTGACGTCACTGGCTGCATTAAAGGTAAATATCTCCTAAACGGTGCATGTTTAGGAGATATTTACAGTACCTATAGGTAAGCCTTAATATAGGCTTACCTATAGGTACAACTTCCTGAGGAGGGTTTACTTCCTCTTTAACTGAAACAGAAACAGCTGTGTAGGTGGCTTAAAACTGGGTGAGGTACAGCCAAACTCACCTACTAAGGTGAGATTGGGGAAGACAGTTTCATGTCACAGTTTATACACCATGGGAAGACTGAGCACAGCAATAAGACACAAAGTAGTTATACTGCATCAACAAGGTCTCTTCCAGGCAAAGATTTCAAAGCAGTCTCGGATTCCAAGGTGTGTTGTACAAGCTCTTTTGAAGAAGCACAAAGAAATAGGCAACCTTGAGGACCATAGGCATAGTGGTCTGCCAAGGATACGTAATACAGCAGATGAATGGCATATCATTCTTACTTCCCTTCCACATGATGTCCAGCAGCGCCATCAGCATAGAACTGATGGTTACAAGTGGGACCCAGGTGCACCCATCTTCTGTCCAGAAAAGTCTGGCAAGATATAGACTGTGCTTTCTCTGCTTCTTTGGGGCCCAACCAGAGAAGTCACGTGTGCGACACAATAATGAAGCATTGCTTGACTTTTTGAGTTCTCTTACTGGACACAGAGCAAAATATTGATAGTATTACAGTCCAGGTACTGACCACCACATTATTGGTATACATATAAATGATTCAAGCTTTATAGGTCCCATTTCCAAATATTGTCATGGATTTTTGGGCTCTTTGTCATATACTGTAAGTTAACAAGGAAACGGTTGCTGTGGTGTTATATGCTACATGCTGTTCCCAATAATAACTTGAAGCTCACACTTTATCGTCTTTCCTACTGACCTCTAGGTACATCTCTGATTTCCTGTTACTTAGATCCTGCAAAGGAATAAAGTAACACCTGGGCACCTGGTCTTATTGATCATCTTCCACCTTGTGCAAAGTATCAGAACTGCATTTCCAGCTCCAGCAGCCCACCGAATAGCCTGGGATAGGAGTGAGACAAATTAATCCAGTTCTTGAACATGGCAGGGGGTATCTATAAAAGGGATTATGTATTAGAAAAACAAATCAATTGAAAAGACATTATAAAGAAGTATGATATATTTCTTCTTGGCATCAGGAATCCAACACTGGTAGTTGTTGCTGTAGTGCTACTCCTACTAAGAATAACTGAAACATCTTCAGTTCTTCTAACAGTAACTAAACTGCAACATATCCCATACACCAAAACACCCTCAAACAGTTCCTTCCTGGAACACAGTACCTCACATAACCCCTAAACAAGCAAGCCCTAAATACAACCCCCCTCACACACAGCTTATTACTTACCTAAAGAGTAACTCCACTTTTGTTGAGAAAAACATCTTAAGAAATATATATTTTTTTGTCTTTGACCATGTGCAAAGTGAATCTAATGGGAGTGTTTTTATAATTATTAATCAGCTGCTGCACTTGCAGGGCTCTAATAAGGAAAATTGCTGGGTCTGCATTGCTTTAGATGTGATTTCCATTTGATATTCTGTTGCAGGGAATGCCAAAAATCTGACTTGTATCTTAGTGCAGACTTCTGAGAAAATCAGTAAGCCAATCAGACAAGCATGAAATTATATATCTGGGGGGCCTTCTGTAGACCACTTGTGTACAGAAAGCCTTCAGGCTGCCATGTTGCATTACATTTTCCAGATAATTACAGCACTGCAGATTTAAAAGGAAAGGTCATTTTTAATAACAATGTAGCACAATTCCCAGCCGTTGTGCTAGATATGGGTCCGCCTGGGTTACCGCTAGCAACAACAGCACATTTAAGCATGCTTTTCAAGTGTGAGCACTGAGACAATGACCAGTCCAGTATCTTTGGGTTTTTGTATTTATCTTGAAACTTGGATGGGAGAAGGGGTGAGTGGGATACTCCTTTGGCTCAACTATGCACAAATTGCTAGGGACAAATGAAAAATGCTGATTGGCGCTGACTTGACACTGGCTGGATGCCAGTCAACGCTGATTAACACTGGTTAACGCTGGCCTGCTGCCTGTTAACGCTGAACTGACTTCTGACTGCTTTCCTGGATAAAGAAGTCCTCTTTAAGCTCCCTTAAGCACTTCTTGCTGAGGTAGCTACTTGTATACACTGCTGCACTGCTGTACACTTCAGATCCTGCACCGGCGCCCCCTTTCAGTCTTTTTTGATCTTCAGGGCTTAGACTCTGGCACCCCCTTTTTAAGCCTTCTCTACTGGTTAGCCAGCTCCCAGATCCCTTTGACCTTCTGGAATGGTCCCCTCTCCTAGGCAGACCCCTGGGCAGTTTCAAGTACTCACAGCACTGTTTTTCCTGGAAACTTCTGCCCAGCAGCTCCCCTCGGTCCACAACACTCTGGATCCCTCCCTGCAGCCCAGCTCAACCTTCGTCCTCTAGGCCGACTGCCCAGGACATTTTCTCTAGCTCTGACAGGAGGAGAGACAGCCGCCAGCCTCCTCCTGGGACTCTGCTTCCCACCAAAGACGCCCGGTCATGTGCTCCCCTCAAACTTATACCCCATCCCAGGATGCATTGCGGCAGACTCTGCCCACTGAGATAGATATAAGCCCCAGGGTGCTATTGGCCAGGTTTCCTCCACTGCCTAACAAGAGCCCTCATTGGACACAGTGGGAAGACTCCCCAGACTCAACAGACACCGCTGGAAACACATGACAGCCTAGCTGAATGATCAGGCCCCCCTAATAAGGAGACAGGGCCATATAAATGCTTTTTCCTAGCACCTACATAGGAGGGTGCTACATCAATAAATTACACTTTGACTTGTGTCGCAATTGTACATGCTATAAATATTTTTTTCTTTCCTATGTTTTTCCAACAAAAGTGGAGTTACCCTTTAAAGTAGTCCTAGACTATGAAAGGGAATCACCAAATATTGCTTATAGGCTCACACCGGCAGTGTTGGTCAGGGGAATAAACAAGAGGCTGAAGAAAATGTGGGGGGCCAGGGATCTTCACAAAGAGGCAGCACAGGGTGAAAAAGAAGCATTAGTGGGCATTGGGAACAGTGGAGGAGTGTAGGTACAGGGTTTTAAGCAATGCTACAGGACTGGAAGTTAGACATTACTGCTTTATCACAGCCTTATTAGATATTTCCCTTTCAATAGCAAATGTTCGCTTTTTCGAGAGTAGGTTCTTTAACCTTCTTACTGTTAAGGTTCTTTATCCTGTTTATGACTAGGGATGATCGAACGGTTCGGGTCGACCATCGGTTCGACCCGAACATTGGCTGTTCGAGGTTCGGCCGAATTTAGAACTTTTTGCCCAAAAAGTTCGGAATTCGGCAACCAGAACCGACCAAAATGCAATGGGACAGGAAATGGGCTTTAAAAGCCTATGATTGGACCAGAACCATTAGCAAAAGCCAAGGGGGCAGGAGAATGCTAGGAATGTGATTGGAGTGACTAGGGGATCCATAGGCCAATCATTAGTGAATACGCCCCCCATTATATAAGATAGCCCCCGCCAAATTCCTAGCATTGTTATACAGGGACATGGAAGAGAGTGGAAGCAGTTCGTGGACTTCTGCTACAAAGTGTCATTTAGCATTTATTAGTGTGATGAAAGGGATATCTAGTGTAGTTAGGGCGCTCTTTTATACTTTAGTTAGCTTTAATTATTCAGTTTCTGTAGTGAAAGTGTTAAGTGCCAGGGTGACCGTAGTGTAGTGTAGGGTTAACTGATAGTGACTGCTATGGCAGGGTGACCAAACCCTTCCATATCAGGGTGACCGCTATAGAGAAAAGCTAGTTTCTATGAAGTCACTTTCGCTGCAGTAATATGGCTTCGCCCCCGTCAGCTTGCTTTTTGGCTGCAGGCGTCTATAGGGTTTTTTTGAGCACATGTTTGGAGTCAGGCATGACATCTGAACATGTGTATAGGGGGTATATATACACACCCATGTATGTATATATACACCTGCACATATATAGGTGTGAAAGGAGCAGAAAACACTACTTGCGCTAATGAAATAATCAACACCAATATAGTTACGCTCCTATCACACCTATATATGTCTAAGTGTAAAATACATATAAGTATGTGTGTATATATACCACTATACACAAGTTCAGATGTTTTGCCTGCCTCCAAAAACCCCAAAAAAATGCCTGCAACAACACACCTGGGCGGTTTTTTTTTTTTGGCGCTAGCGTTTTTTTGGGCATTTTTTGGGTTCTTTGGAGGCAGGCAAAATATCTGAACTTGTGTATAGTGGTATATATACACACATACTTATATGTATTTTGCACTTAGACATATATAGGTGTTATAGGAGCGGTGCCATATTCGTGTAAAAGATTTCATTAGCGCAAGCATATATTTCTGCTACTATCACACCTATATATGTCTAGGTGTATATATACATATAAGTATGTGTGTATATATACCCATATACACAAGTTCAGATGTTTTGCCTGCCTGAAAAGACCCCAAAAAATGCCCAAAAAAACGCTTGCTACTAAACCGGCAAGGTGTGAAAAGAGAGAAGCCACTAACCTGTTCTATAAGTGACAAAATACAAATGATCTTTTTTTTATGGTTCTGGACATGCTACAGAGCTGAAACTTCACAGGTACACTTTTTAGACCCCCCAGATACCAAATCCAAAGAATTTTTTTTTTTTTTAATTTTTTTTTTTAATTTTTTCAATAATTGGCTCTCTATCAAAAATGACAATTTTTAAGAACTTTTTTTGTGTGATTAATAGTCCCTGGGGTATGACCCAGAACCCTAGGCACTTTTTAGGGGCATTTATTGGGTTTTAGGGCTTCAAAATGGTGTTTTTTGATTACCGAAGTTAGGGTCCCATTGATTCCAATGGGGTTCTGAAATCCGGGCCGAACTTTTGGGAGGTTCGGGTGTTCTGGTCGAACCAAACTTTTCAAAAGTTCGATCATCCCTATTTATGACCACTTAAACTACCATGAATCTTTAATGCTTATTCAACCAGCAGGAGGAATGAAAAAAAAAAAAACAAGACAATTCCCCCTTCCACACATTCAAAGTGGTTAGGGGAATCCTTTCTGTGTGGTATTGTATTCTGGCATCAAGGAGCTATAGAGCACTGATCATTTGAAAAAAAAAAACTCAACAACCTGTTTGTACACAAGTTGCTAAATAGATCGACTTGTGTACAACCAGCTATCCCATACATAGATCAAAATTTGGCTGGTCCCTGCTGGCCGGCTTAACACTAAGCTTAACACTAAGCTAAACCAACCCCGAAGCTAAGACTTAAAATGTATTTTTCACTTAATAATGACCTTGTCCTGCACCAGAAGTCTTTCAATGGCAATATAATAAAAACCTTATAAACCCTAGGTCTATGAAATATCCCAATGTATCATAAGCACCTAAGAACATTTTTAACAAGTACAGAAAATACCTGTTGATCTTGCCAGAAATGTAGCTCCCTTGTGACTTTCTAAAAGCTGAACTGAAAGCACAACATTTTTATCTTACTTATGTAAACTATTAATCCCCAATACCACGTGATGGAGATGAAGAGGGGAAGACATGTTTGGTGTCCAGCCTGGGTGACAACCATGGCTTCCTCCATAGATAGAGTGGAGGAGTGAACGTGACCATCCAAGGTAGGTAGTGTTTTATTCACAGAATTTCAGGTAAAAATATAAGAATACAGCCTGAATAATTAAAATGAATGCACCCAACATTTTGCTTTTGGATTAAGATACCCTGTATGATTAACCTTAATTATAACCAATGTTGCCAATGTACATTACACTATACAAGAAAACATGTTTACATTTTTCCATGTCAAATGTCCATGTTTTTTTTAAAATACTGTGCAATAAAAGCTTGATTGCAGTGCTATGTTGACTGTTATAAAGAAACTACTGCAATTTTGTTTTTCCAGTTTGTAGCACATACCAAAATTCATGCAAGCTGTCATGCCTGTCAGTAAAAACCCGTTACTTATGCAGTTTTAATTTGTGCTTAATGAAGTTTATTCAGCTGCAGGAATAAAATGAGTTGTTTTTCTTTATCTTAGCTTTTGTACTTTTTTTCCCATTTCAAAGAAGCCCTGTTTTGCTGAGATCTTTTGAGAGACTAGAACAAATTCTGATGCATTAACAGTGTGAATACACATTGAAAAAACAATAACATTTGGTAGAATAATAAAAAGGTGTCCTTACAGAATTGATTTAAATTATGGCTTGATTGGAAACAGATGTAGGAACTGAATTCCTAAGCATAATCTACCTGAGACACAGGCCCTGATGTACTAACGGCGAATCTTAGCTGTCAGCGGGCATGAGAAATGTTCACCATGTGTTTCCAACTAAATCCTGCTCTAAGCAGACATTTGCATGTTTGCTCAGGTTAATACATATAGCTTTGTCAGGTTTAATAGTAACAGTTACTCAATTGTGCTACATAGATTTTAACTAGATTCCCACATCGTCTCAGAGCCTTTTTGCTCTCTACCTATAAACACCACATTGAGTTACCATCAGTGTATATTTAGTCATTTTTTAGATGGCATCATACAACATGGCATCACTTTCTCTTTTTTTAGTTTACCTATACCCAGCTTTGGTTACAATACAGACGCCCTCGACTTAATTTTTTGTGTAAGCATTTAACCAGGCTATTATAACCATCTTGGCGGACATTTAATTAATGTCCGTCACCAATTAAAATGTATTTATTTATTACTTGTCTACCTTAGCTTGGTCATGGTGTGTCTCCTGTGGCAACACTGCTCCCTCTTCCCTTGTTGGTGCAGATGGCTTGGTTGGTGATCATTGGCAGTTGATAAGCTTGGGATGGTTGGACAGAGTGAATTATAAAATACAAATAAAATTGTTATCTGTATATGAATGTATTAATCTGTATTGTACAATTCATCATACCAATGTTTGAATATTTTGTTTTTGTTTTTTTGATATAGTTTCTTTATTAGTAGTGGTTTCCAAATCACCTGAAGAAGCCACAATCAGCGAAACATGTCGGGAACAGACACTACATTATTACTGCCTATGTAAAACACACCTTTGATCAGATAACTGGCATGTGTTAATATTTTAATGGTTTTATTTGAATCATGTAATAATAATCTATGATGTTTTATATTACTAATTGTTTTTGCATTTTTTTCTTGGCACCGTTAAAATCCCACTAAAAACCGGCTGTTCTGTATATATTACTCCATAGATGTGGTGGCTAGGGATGATCGAACATTGACTGTTAGAGGTTCGGCCGAATTTCAAACTTTTTGTTGAAAAAGTTCGGAATTCGGCAACCAGAACCGACCAAAATGCAATGGGACAGGAACTGGGCTTTAAAAGCCCGTGATTGGACCAGAACCATCAGTAAAAGCCAATTGAGGGGGCAGGAGAATGCTAGGAATGTGATTGGAGTGACTATGGGGTCCAGAGGCCAATCAGGAGTGAATATGCCCCCCAGTATATAACATAGCCCGCCTAACCTCTAGCACTGTAATACAAAGGCTTTGGAAGAGAGTGGAAGCATTTGTGTTTCTCCTGCTGTGTTAAACAACGTTGCTGCATAGCCGATTGCTTGTAAAGCTCCATATTAGCAGAAAAGCAGTCAGCTTACAGAAAGATTGTCAGTGTAGTTAGAAATACAGTGATTGTGCTGTTTGAGTTACAAAAAAAAAAAAAAATTTAAAGGGACAGTGTCAGTTAGAAATGATCTTCTGCTGTATGGAGCTGTTCTTTTAGTGTGAGGAAAGGGATATACAGTGTAGTTAGGGTACTATATACAACTATAGTTAGATTCAATAATCTAGTTTTTGTAGGGATAATTTTAAGTGTCAGGGTTCCGTCTAGTGAGCACGTTGCACTGCTGATATATCTACAGCAGGTATACGTGCTTGCTAGTCAGCTATTGTGCAAAATAAATTTCAGCGATACACACATCTGCTGTATTTAGCGACAACTTTGGGTCGCATAGCAGTGTGCGTTTTGCAGGTGAATTTCACCGCGCAGAGTTGCCAAAGCCTCAGTGACAACTTAACGGCTGTTCTTGTTGTAAGCGTTAAGTCCACTGCAAAAGGCGTCACGCACATCTGCTTTATTAGGAGCAAAAGAAAGGTGCGGTTAAGCAAAAAAGTCATTTTTGAAGGTTTGGCATGCTATAATTCTTGTTCTGGACATGCTACAGAGCTGAAACTTCACAGGTACACTTTTTAGACCCCCCATACACTAAATCCAAAGAAATCTCTTTTTTTTTTTTTCATTAATTTTTTCTATAATTGGCTCTCTATCAAAAACGAGAATTTTTAAGAACTTTTTTTGCCTCATTCATAGTCCCTGGGGCATGACCCAGAACCCTAGGCACTTTTTAGGGGCATTTATTAGGTTTTAGGGCTTCAAAATGGTGTTTTTTGATTCCCGAAGTTCGGGTCCCATTGATTTCAATGGGGTTCGGGAATCCGAACCAAACTTTTCGGGAAATTCGGGTGTTCTGGTCGAACCAAACTTTTCCAAAGATCGATCATCCCTAGTCATCACCCCCTCCTCCTCCTCCTCACCTCCCACAGACCAGCAAAATACAAACAGAGGAAGGGAGAGGGAAGCCCAGACAGCACTGGAGGACATGCCTAGGCTTCTCATGCTGCAACAATCCCAATGTACCAATTCACCATGGAAGACTACCCCACCTCTAATCAGACAGTTTCTAATCCAACCATACTCATGGATTTACTTTTTATCACTGACAAATAGTCCCTTCAGAGTATAGCTTCAGAGACAGACCATATTCCAATTGCAATTAAGATTATCTACCACCTAAAATGCACACACAGTCAATTATGGGACCTCAATGCATTTTTTAATAGTGCAACCAAAGCATACTCATCAAATAGCTGATGCCCAAAACCTATTTATTTTAAACAAATAATGTTAATCGTTACATCCTTTCGAATGCTCATAAAACATTTATGAGAAGCAGTTTGTTGAAACTAAATCTGCATTTAAAAAAGCAGGGGACACATCAAATAGACATTTTGTGAAGTAGCCACTCTCTGAACCACATGCCAGAGTAGAGAACTGATAAAATGTTTGCTTCTTCTCCTGCCACTGGGGTTGGTGCTGTTGTGAAGGCATTGGCATTCACTAGTTTTGGCTTTCCACTCTATGATCCATTACATGCCAGCCCTGGCCATAGGAAGGATAGGGCTCATGTAACTGCCATTGCATATTTGGTGTAGGTTAGGGACTTGAAACTTCTGCTGACCATATGATTCGTAGTCCACTTGTGGTGGAGTCATTTATGCCAGTGCCCATCTCCCCATCCCATTTGTTTGACAATCCCTTGCCTATTATTCTCTAAAATGGACAGATTTTTAAGGTTCATACCCTATAGACTTCACTGGGACTCTACAAACTAATTTTAAAAACTAATATTCTATTTGAAATGTACCTTCTATTGCTCTTAGCTTCCTCCAAACATTCAAATATATATATCTTTGTTTGCTGATTTGATCTCCTAGAGGACACGTAAGCTTGTTTTTTCTATAGTTCCACTGTGTGTAGGAACATAGCCATCCTCTTTCGTTCTCTCATGAAATGGTCGAAGGACTATGGGATTTATGCAGTGCACATGACAACAGCTAATGTGTACTTCTTGTTCCAAACAAGACAAATGAGAGGGAAAAGGAGAGATTTGGGAGCTCATCAAGAATGTTACAGGAAGGTAGAAAATACAGTAGGAAATGATTTAATGAAAAATATATTGCAGGGCCATTACCAATTCTGGACCAGAAGGATTTGCCCCCTTAATGACCAGGCTATTTTTGGCGATTCAGCACTGCTTTACTTTAACAAAAAATTGCGCGGCCGTGCGACACTGTACCGAAATAAAATTGATGTCCTTTTTTTGCCACAAATAGAGCTTTCTTTTGGTGGTATTTGATCGCCTTTTTTTTTTTTTTGCGCTATAAACAAAAAAAAAAATCACATTCTGCTATATAACATTCCCAAAAAAAATAATTACAAATTTAATTTTTTCATCCTTTTAGGCCAATTTGTATTCTGCTACATATTTTTGGTAAAAAGAAAAATCACATTAAGTGTATTTTGATTGGTTTGCACACATTTTATCGCGTCTACAAACTTGGGGAAAGATTTGTCATTTATTTTTTACTAGTAATGGTGGCGATCTGCGATTTTTAGCGGGACTGCGACATTGCAGCGGACAGATCGGACCCCTAACTGACATTTTTTACACTTTTGGAGGGACCAGTGACATTACTACAGTAATCAGTGCTAAAAATATGGACTATTACTGTAATAATGACACTGGCAGGGAAGGGTTAACCTAGGGGTGATCAAATGATTAATTGTGAACCTAGGGGGTGTTTTTCTAACTGTATGGGCTTGTGAAATGACCACAGAAACCTGTGATCCTATATAGAAGGATCACAGGCGCTCTGTGATCATTCCAGAGAGAAGAACGGTCAGCTGTGTTTACAACAGATGACCATTCTTCTCTCTAAGTGGGGAGCGATCGCGGGTGCCCAGTGGCAATCACGGCCGATGGCCCCGTGCATCGGCATCCCCGCTGCCTAGTACTCACCCCCGAGCACCACGCGCGCGACCGACGTATGGTTTTGTCAGTTTGCGCAGGGGAGCCAGCCTGCCACAGTAAATGTGCGGCGGGCGGTCGGGAAGCTATTAAGTAAAGGATATGTAATATTTTTGGAAAATAAGAATATTGTTTCGGTATTAGAGGTCTATCGTCTCTGTTTCCTGTATCAGGTCCAAGAATATTGTTTCGTGTTGCTTTAATTTTCGGACTTTGCAATGGGTTTAGTGAACACCTCACAAATTGAAACCAGACACATTCACTCATCCCTAATGTTGACAGATCAATTCAGCAACCTCAGTTGCTTCTGATAACAATAAGGAACAAATGGCATCTTTTTTGTAGTTGAAGTACAATAATGCTGTCTCTCTTTTACAAAGATGCCCAATTATATTGTTTTTCATGCAACTGGAATGCATTTTGCACAGAAGAAGGAACATTTGATTACAGTGTAACTGATGTGAGCTGACTTAGGTAATTACAATATAACAAGAGACTGTAAATTAAATCGGATTTTGCTGTTTTTCCAAATACACAGAGTGGTTGCTGGCTTGAAATAATAAATTACTATCACAATACAACTTTGTTACTGAAAATGTTGTGCAACTGAGAAGTAACCTGGAGGAGGTAAGGGGTTAAGGCACCTGTATAAGTTTGAAGAAATGATGAGCTGATATGTTGAATTATTATATATTTTGCAATGATACACATCCTGGCAGAACATTTCAGTGGCTGGGTACGTTGCGTGAAACTTGATGCATCTGTTTTAATTCTTGGCATTAACAAATTGAGGACCATGAAATCCAGCCAGTCTTCCCACTTAACCTTTACCTGGATAACAAGCAGAAAGCAGACAGCTCAATGTCCAAGTACCAAATAAGCCCAAGCATCCAGATCCTACTGTGGGCAATTATAAGGGTCATAAATTACCATGCAATAGAGCAAAAATCAATCTATATTTGTTATTTTAAAGGGCCAGTCTACCAGCAATTAATATTTCAGTTAAAGGTAAATGTTTATAGACAAAACCACCTGCTGCTTACTTATATCAGTCAGGAATTGAGGCAGCAGATGCTGGGTCTACTATATTAATTGTCCAAAAACATGAACATAGAAAAATTATGAATGAAGCCCAAGTTCATCAAGGGATCGTATAAGTCCATGAAATATATGTCAGTTAAAGCAGAACTCCAGAAATCCTACTGTAGCACTGCCCCCTAGGGAGCTGCTGAGAATTAGAGTCGGTTCACACTAAGGCGAAACGACTCTGTACTACTTCGGGGGCGACTTGTGCATTGCCATGAACCACGACTTCGGAGCGACTTGCATGGACTTCACATAATGGAAGTCTATGCAAGTTGCTCCGAGGTCGCCCCGAAGTAGTACAGGACCCTTTTTCTAAGTCGGAGCGACTTGTGTCGCTCCTATTAGAATGGGTCCTGTAGTGGTCAATGGACCGCGAGGGAGCGCGACTTGACAGGCTGACAAGTCGCGCTAGTGTGGATCGACTCTTACACCTTGCGGGTCCCATGGGTTACCTGTAGTAACAATCTGTGGAACTTATCACTTTAAATCCGTGGCTCAGACAATGAACAGTCCAGGGGATTTTGTTTTGTTGTGTTTTTATTGAGAACTGGGATAGGAGAAGGGATGAGTGGGATACTCCAACTATGAACTATGCACAAAGCTTGAGGACAACTGACTGTAATGTGTGCGGCAAGGCCGCTGTTTTAACCTTGCCACTGAAGTGAAAAAGAAGATATGTTCCTCTTCAGGGTCCTAACTTGGCACCCCCTTTCTTACCTCCCATGCATGCTAGCCCCTGTCCACTGACTCTCCACTGGAGTGGTCCCCTTCCTGGGCAGACCCATGGCAAGCTTCCCTGTACTCATGGACTCTGTTTTTCCCTGGGTTGCTCTGCCTTCAGCTCCACTTGTCAGAATCCTGGGCCTCCTGGCTCAGCACCACACACTTGGCTCACTAGGCCGACTGCCTGTGACCACCTTCCCTATCAAACAGGAGGAGAGACAGCCGTCACCCTCCTCCCTGGACCTGGCTTTTAACCCAAAGACACCCTGTTGTGCCTACCCACTGGGATAGTCATACAAGCCTTTGTGTCACTGGCTGGGTTTCCTCCACTGACCAACATGCTCCCCTATTGGACACAGTGGGGACACTCCCTCAGACCAAGTGAATCACACACAGACACATGTAACAGGCCTAACTACTGATCAGGCTCCCCTGATGAGAAGATGGAGCCAACCTATAATTTACCTAGCACCTATCTAGGAGGGTGTTACACTACAAAGGAAAAAAATAATAGCCAAGCAATTAATACCCTTTCCACACTTTAGAATTTGTTCAAATGAACTATTACCTTCACTACTAGATATGCCTGCTGTGTGCACTTTATAAAGTGTATGCTGCATCAGCTATATATATATACAATACATAGCACTGTGTTCCAGCAGCGAGATGAGTACTTTCCTCCACACTCCTGGAACAAAATCAAGTTGGGTTTAGTGCTGCTCAGCCAGTTTTTTTATTCTATGAAAAAATGGAAAGTTTCCTCTGATTGGCTGAGGTGGAGAGGCAGGCTGAAAACATCACAGTCTTAGACTCAACCATTCACAGGAAGCTTTGTATTCATTAATAGAACACAAAGCTCATTGTGAATTATTTAGCAGCACTCAACCCGACTTGGTTTTGCTTCAGCAGCAGGATGAGAAGTACCTGTCCCACTACTGGGACATTTCGCTAAAAAAAAGGAGACCGCCTTTCCTTTCCCTTCCTTTTCCCCTTTTCCCCTCTCCTCCCTTCCCCTCCTCCTACCCCCCCCCCCACTTCCCTCTTTTTCTCTACTTTTCTGCTACCGCATCCCCCCTCACCCTCACCCCCATAGGTTATCAACCATGTTGATCCTGTTCAGTTACCTATTGTCCTGATTATTGTTTTTGACTATGTTTTGGTTGGATTTGTCTTACTGCATACTCCTGTAATTTTTTGAAAAAACTTCAATAAATTTTGTTTAAAAAAAAAAAAGGAGACCAGCATAAAG
Source organism: Pelophylax lessonae (assembly GCF_965119305.1). Lineage (NCBI taxonomy): Eukaryota > Metazoa > Chordata > Amphibia > Anura > Ranidae > Pelophylax > Pelophylax lessonae. The sequence goes on from NC_138771.1 coordinate 433,555,020, forward strand.
CTTCTTCCATCATCCAGTGCTGCTGGTCCTTTTTTGGACAGAAGATCATTCAGTATTATTATACCCAATACTTATAAGCTCAGCCTATCACTGACATTTTCCTTGCAAGTGATTGGGTATTCTTTGCAAAATTAAGCTTTACCTCATTTACTAAGCTCTGCACTTACAGAGTGCCACTGCACTTTTTAAAGTGCACAGTCTTTTTGCCTTTAGTAAATCACCCCCTTATGGGTGTCCAGGAGGAAGGACTGTTCCTATCGCTGCCAAGGAGGGAGGATCTATGACACAAAATCACAAAATAAGCAAGATAACTCCAGGTGAACAAGCAGATGATGTTTTTTTTTTTAAATTTAACCACTTTATCCACTTAAGCCCCGGAAGATTTTACCCCCTTCCTGACCAGGGCCTATTTTGCGATTCGGCACTGCGTGACTTTAACGGACAATTGCGCGGTCATGCGATGCTGTACCTAAACTAATTTGACGTCCTTTTTTTCCCACAAACAGAGCTTTCTTTTGGTGGTATTTGATCACCTGTGCAATTTTTTGATCATGCGCTATAAACAGAAAAAGAGCGTCAATTTTGCAAAAATAATTTTTCACATTTTTATATGAAATTCCCCCCCCAAAAAAAAGTAAAAATCTAATTTTTTTAACATTTTTGGCCAATTTGTTTTATGCTACATATGTTTGGTAAAAAAAATCGCAAAAAGCGTATTTTGATTGGTTTGCGCAAAAGTTATTGCATTTACTAACTAAGGGAAAGATTTTTGTCATTTTTTTTAACAAGTAATGGCGACGATCTGCGATTTTTTTTGCGGGACTGCGACATTGCGGCGGACAGATTGGACCCTTGACTGACATTTTTGACACTTTTGGGGTTACCAGTGACATTACTACAGTAATCAGTGCTATACATATGCACTGTTACTGTAAAAATGACACTGGCAGTGAAGGGGTTAACTTTTTTTGAGAGGGAGGGGTTAAGTGTGTCCCTAGGGGCGTGCTTCTAACTGTGATTGGATGTGGCTTGAGGTGTAAGAACAGAGATCAACGGTCCTACATAGCAGAACCGTATGATCTCAATTCTTACACAGGGGAGAATGAGAGGCGGCTGTGTTTACATTAGCCGCCTGCCTTTCTCCCGCTGTAACGGACAATCGCGAAAATAGGGTTTCCATCTGTCCAGATTTGACGGATCGGATCGGGTGTCAGCGGACATGTCTCCGCTGACATCCGATGCCCCATAGGGATGCATGGGGGGACCGTTCAGATCCGCCAAAAAAACAGACAGGTGGATCTGAATGGTCCACCTGTGTGAAAAAACCTAAGGGGAGAACTTCTAATTAGTGTTGAGCGAACACGGACTGTATTATTCGTGTTCGTACCAAATAATTGGATTTTTGTTTCCCGAACACGAACCCGAAAACTTTACCGTATGTCCGGGTTTAAAATCCGTGTTCGGTCATTTTATTTCCTGTTTTGTATGTAATGGCGCACTTTTAATGGCGGGCTTTCAACAGCCAATCAACAAGCGTTTAACTGGTGTGTCTTAAGCCATCCCAGGCATGCTTACTAATGTATTAGTAGCTGTGATTGGCCATCTGAAGCATGTGACCCAGGTCTTATAAGCTGGACACAGCGCGCTGCGCGTCATTCTGCTGTAGTGTAGGGACAGAGCACACATCATACGTGCTGGCTGCTGATTAGGGACAGACAGTGATTCTGTGAAAAATTGTGTCCGAAAAGAATGCAGGGACAGGTCGGAGTGCAGGCAGGGAGAGTTATTACAGCATTTTAGGGCGAGGCTGGAGATTAGGCAGGGTCAGTCTTCTACATCGATTTTGCTGTGTGGGGGGGGGGGTGCAATGAACGATCTTATCGAGCATATTAGGGCCAGGCTGGAGAGATTAGGCAGGGACAGTATACATCGATTTTGCTGTGTGGGGGGTGGTGCAGTGAACAATCTTTTTGCCCTCACTTGAGCCCACTGAGGAGGAGGAGGAGGAGGGAGAAAAAAATCTATTTTTATCAGTCAGTTGTGTGCAGCGTTCATCTTAGATCTATTTTACTACAAGTTAAAAGGGGTTTTTTTTTTCCCCCCCTTCATAGCCTTTTTGCTCCAGTGCTGACTGTGATAAGACACTGCTGTGTTCACATGTGCTATTGAGTGATTTTCAATTTTATACACTTTTTTCTATTCCACTATTCAATATACACCCTTTTTGGGTTAAAAAAAAATTAATTGTGGCATAGTCTGTACTAATCTATTTAAAAATTACAAACTTAAAGGGGAATTTTCTTTTTTTTTTTCCCTTCATAGCCTGCTGCAGAGCTGACTGACATAAGACACTGCTGTGTTCACATGTGCTATTGAAAAATCACCAATTTTATATCATATTTTCAATTCAATCTACACCCTTTGGGGTAAAAATAATTAAATTGCGGCATAGTCTGTATCGGTACGTGTGAGATACACCTTTCCAATTTTTGGGGCGCATCTTACACCGCCGAGGATTGCAGGGTGCTTCAGCTTGCCTCCTGCCTGTTCCTAACTCCTCCTACTCCTCATCCTGCCTTTGGGGTACAAAAAATAGTAATCGGGGCCTAGTCTGGGTCTGTACGTGTGAGATAGATACACCTTTTGATATCATATTTTCTATTTCGCTATTCAATCTACACCCTTGGGGTAAAAAGAATTAAATTGCGGCATAGTCTGTATCGGTACGTGTGAGATACACCTTTCCAATTTTTGGGGCGCATCTTCCACCGCCGAGGATTGCAGGGTGTTTCAGTTTGCCTCCTGCCTGTTCCGAACTCCTCCTACTCCTCATCCTGCCTTTGGGGTACAAAAAATAGTAATCGGGGGCTAGTCTGGGTCTGTACGTGTGAGATAGATACACCTTTTGATATCAAATTTTCTATTCCGCTATTCAATCTACACCCTTGGGGTAAAAAGAATTAAATTGCGGCATAGTCTGTATCGGTACGTGTGAGATACACCTTTCCAATTTTTGGGGCACATCTTACACCGCCGAGGATTGCAGGGTGCTTCAGTTTGCCTCCTGTTCCGAACTCCTCCTACTCATCATCCTCATCCTGCCTTTAGGGTACAAAAAATTGTAATCGGGGCCTAGTCTGTGTTTGTACGTGTGAGATACACCGTTTTATAAAATTTTTCCTATTCCGCTATTCAATATACACCCTTTTGGAGTGTAAAAAATTTAATTACGGCATAGTCTGTATCGGTACGTGTGAGATACACCTTTTAAATTTGTTTGGCGCATCTCCTTCCACCGCCACGGATTGCAGGGCGCTTCAGTTTGCCTCCTGTTCCGAACTCCTCCTACTCCTCTTCCTCATCCTCCCTTTAGGGTACAAAAAATTGTAATCGGGGCCTAGTCTGTGTTTGTCCGTGTGAGATACACCGTTTTATATCCTTTTTTCTATTCCGCTATTCAATATACACCCTTTTGGGGTGAAAAAAATTAAATTTGCGGCATACTTTGCATATTTGACTGTGAGATACACCCGTTGTATTTGTATACTGTTTTTCTATTCCGCTATTTAATAAACACCCTTTTGGGGTAAAAAAAATTAAATTGCGGCATAGTTTGCATATTTGACTGTGAGATACACCCGTGCGATACTGTTGTTGTTTTGTTCCGCTTTTCAATAAACACCTTTCTAGGGCAAGATCATAAATTACAGAAATATGAGGAGACCGTCAAATAGGGGCCGTGGCCTGGGTCTTGGTGCTGCTGGTAGAGTTCCTGTTGCAAGGAGAGGACGTGGTCGATCTGTGCCAGCTACACGCACAAGTGAAACACCATCCTCAAGTGTGAGTAGGCGACAGAACCTGCAGCAGTATTTGGTAGGGCATCATGCGCCTCTAGAAGTGATGAGGCCAGAAGAAGTACAGGCGATAGTAGATTGGGTTGCTGACAGTGCCTCCAGTTCCTTCACATTGTCTCCCACCCAGTCTACTGCAGAAAGGTCAGAGTTGGCACCTGCAGCCGATGTCCAACCGTCTTTCACCTCACCCCCTTGCAAATTAGGCAAGCAGTCTGAGCACCAAGTCATGCAGCAGTCTCTTCTTCTTTTTGATGACTCTGTCAGCAGGGTTTCCCAGGGCCATCCACCTAGCCCTGCCCCAGAAGTGGAAGAGATTGAGTGCAGCGATGTCCAACCACTTATTTCTCAAGATGAGTACATGGAAGGACCATCGCAGCACGTCTCCGATGATGACGAAACGCAGGTGCCAACTGCTGCGACACTCAGAATTGTGGAGACCGACAAGGAGGGCAGGTGTGAAGACTGGGTGGAAGATGATGTGGAGGACGATGAGGTCCTCGACCCCACATAGAATGAAGGTCATGCAGGTGACCTGAGTAGTTTGGAGGAAGAGGCGGTGGTCGCACAGAGCCACCAGCACAGCAAAAGAGGGAGCAGGGTGCAGAAGCGGAGCGGCCGTGCCCTAGACACTATGCCTGCTACTGCCCAACGCAGCAAGGGACCGAGCGCACCAAAGCCAGCTCAAAGGAGTTCTCTACCGTGGAAGTTCTTCAGAAAATGTGCTGATGACAGGACACGAGTGGTTTGCACCCTGTGCAATCAGAGCCTGAAGCGAGGCATAAACCTTCTCAACCTGAGCACAACCTGCATGATCAGGCATCTAAGTGCAAAGCACGAGCTGCAGTGGAGTAGACACTTTCAAAAGCAAGAAAGGTCTCTGGCTCATCCTGCTTCCTCTTCTGCTGCAGTCTTGGCCTCTTCATCCACCTCTGTAGTGATACCGGCACCTGCCACCGGGCAAACAGACGATCTGTCAGCAACACCACCACCTGGGTCACCAACCATCTCCACAATGTCCCATGGAAGCGTTCAGCTTTCCATCTCCCAAACACTTCAGAGGAAGAGGAAGTACCCCCCTACCCACCCGCGATCCCTGGCCCTGAATGCCATCATTTCAAAATTCTCGGCCTTTGAAATGCTGTCATTCCGTCTGGTGGAGATGCACAGTTTAAAAAGCCTTATGTCGGTGGCTTTCCCACAGTACGTCGTGCCCAGCCGCCACTACTTTTCCAGGCAAGCCATCCCTTCCCTACACAACCAAGTGGGGGAAAAAATCAGGTGTGCACTGTGCAACGCCATCTGTGCCAAGGTCCACCTAACTACCGATACGTGGACCAGTAAGCACTGTCAGGGGCGTTATTTCTCCCTAAGGTCACACTGGGTAAATGCAGTGGCAGATGGGCCTGAGGCAGATTGCAATTTGGCGCACGTCCTTCCACCACCGAGGATTGCAGGGCGTTTCAGTTTGTCTCCTGTTCCTAACTCCTCCTACTCCTCTTCCTTATCCTCTACCGCCTCCTCATCCGGTCAGCGTAACACCTTCACCACCAACTTCAGCACAGCCAGGGGTAAACGACAGCAGGCAGTTTTAAAACTTGCCTGTTTGGGGGACAAACCACACACCGCGCAGGAGTTGTGGAGGAGCATGGAACAGCAGACAAATGAGTGGTTGCTGCCAGCGAGCCTCAAGCCCGGCCTGGTGGTGTGCGATAACGGGTGAAATCTCATAGCAGCTCTGGGCCTAGCCGGTTTGAAGCACATCCCTTGCCTGGCGCATGTGCTGAATTTGGTGGTGCAGAGGTTCCTTAAAAATTACCCCGATGTGTCAGAGCTGCTGCAGAAAGTGCGGGCCGTCTGTGCGCACTTTCGGCATTCTCACCCTGCTGCTGCTCGCCTGTCAGCGCTGCAGCGTAACTTCGGCCTTCCCGCTCACCTCCTCATATGTGACGTGCCCACAAGGTGGAACTCCACCTTGCACATGCTGGAAAGACTGTGCGAGCAGCAGCAGGCCATAGTGGAGTTTCAGCTGCAGCACGCACGCGTGAGTCGCTCTGCGGAACAGCACCACTTCACCACCAATAACTGGGCCACCATGCGAGACCTGTGTGCCTTGTTGCGCTGTTTTGAGTACTCCACCAACATGGCCAGTGCCGATGACGCCGTTGTCAGCTTAACTATCCCACTTCTATGCCTCCTTCAAAAAACGATTCGGGCGATGATGGAAGAGGATGTGGCACAGGATGAGGGGGAGGAGGAGGAGGATGAAGAGGTAACATTTCCAAGGCTTTCAGGGCAGTCATTCGCAAGTGGCACCGAGGGTGGGTTCCTGCACCCACAAACGCCAGGGACACAATTGTCCAGCAGGGGCACAGTTCTGGAGGATGAGGAGGAGGAGATGGAGGAGGAGACGGAGGAGGAGATGGAACCATGTTCACAGCAGGGTGGCACCCAGGCCAGCTCATGGCCATCACTGGTGCGTGGCTGGGGGGATACAGAGGACACAGACGATACACCTCCCACAGAGGACAGCCTTTCGTTGCCTCTGGGCAGCCTGGCACACATGAGCGATCACATGTCTTCACAACGACCACCGAGTTGCCCACATTCTAACTTGTGCTGATTACTGGGTGGCCAAGCTGCTGGATCCCCGTTACAAGGACAACGTACCGTCCTTAATTCACTCACTGGAGCGCGATCGCAAGATGCGCGAGTACAAGCGCACGCTGATAGACGCGATGCTGCTGGCATTCCCACCTGACAGCGGGGAAGCACAAGGCCAAGGCAGAGGAGGAGGAGGAAGAGGTTGCCAACGCAACCAGGGCACCGCCAGCACCTCAGAAGGCAGGGTTAGCATGGCCGAAATGTGGAAAAGCTTTGTCAGCATGCCACAACAAACAGCAGCACCAGCAGCTCATATGGAACATCTTAGCAGGAGGCAGCATTTCACCAACATGATGGAGCAGTATGTGTGCACACGCCTACATGTAGTGAATGACGGGTCTGCCCCCTTCAACTTCTGGGTCTCCAAATTGGGCACATGGCCTGAGCTTGCCCTTTACGCCTTGGAGGTGCTGGCGTGCCCTGCAGCCAGTGTATTATCTGAACGTGTATTTAGCACGGCTGGGGGCGTTATCACAGACAAGCGCAGCCGCCTGTCCAGAGACAATGTGGACAAGCTCACGTTCATTAAAATGAACCAGGCATGGATCCCACAGGACTTTTCCGTACCTTGTGCAGAATAGAGATGGATACCGACCTTACCCAGCCATTGTTCTATTTTTGATCTTTCTCACTCTTTTGGGGTGTACCCTCATTTAAAATGACTGAAAAAAAGCAGTGTTGGCTACCTCGTCCTCCTCCACCGCCGCTTCCACCTACACCACCACATCCACCACCACCTCAACCTCCCTCCTACTTCATATGGGCCTCGTCCTTCACAGATGAATAAAATTGGTTTTTTTTTCTGTTTTTTTTTGTTGTTTTAAGTTATTTCCCTATCCACCTTTGTTTGCAGAGCACTTGCCATGCTCTTAACTACGTTTTGCTGCCATTTGCAGCACTCTAGCCCTTTCCATTGGTGTTTTAGAGCCATTTTAGTGCCTGAAAGTTCCGGTCCCCATTGACTTAAATGGGGTTCGGTGTCCGGGTAAAGTTCGGAAAAAGTCGGGGACACGGACCGCACTTTTTTTTCAAGTTCGGCCGAACCCACCGAACACGGACATCCAGGTGTCCGCTCAACTCTACTTCTAATCTCAGCTTGTTACCTGTAAAAAAGACACTTGTCCACAGAAGCAATCAGTTAATCAGATTCCAATTTCTCCACCATGGTCTGGGCATCATCGTTGAGACTAAAAAATTATGCAATTTTCCCTTGCAATTCTGCGACATGCTGGGTGTGGGAAAGGACATAGGTGTTATTACGCCAGAGTCTACAGTGGGTTTTTGGGAGTGGAAACAGTCAGGGTAATGGGGGCATGGTCCGACCAGGTGATATGGAGGATGTCTGCCTTGACTACAGTTTGGAGGGTGTATTTATCAGTGAGAAAGTTATAGATCCTAGAGTAGCTATTATGTACCTGAGAATAGTGTGAGAAGTCCCTTTCGGTGGTGCTGAGGCATCTCCAAGGGTCAAACAGGCCCTCTGCAATGCAGAGGGTCCCCATGGAAGGTCTTTTTCCCTGCCTCACCGAAGAGGAGTCCATATCTGGGTTACATACAGCATTAAAGTCGCCACAAATAATTAAATTACCAGTCTTGACCCTATTGATTTTTCGAAGCAGCTTGTGAAGGTAACGAACCGGCTTCCTGTTAGGGGCATAAAGTGGTACAATTGTATATACCACAGAATTAATTTCAGCTACTACAATAATAAACCATCCATGGTCATTCACTTGGGCCGACTGCAAGGAGAAGGAGACGGTGTCTCTCACAGCAATGAGGACTCCGTTGCACTTGGCAGTGTCATTGGAGAAGAAAATGTGTGGAAACTTGGGATGTGAACATTTAGGGGCCTTGTGAAGTGGGTCTCCTGAATGCACAAAATGTCACAGTTCATTTCCAACGCTTCTTTCCACAGGGCCCTGCATTTAAAAGGGCTATTTTCTTGTGAGACAAGAATTTAGTAAATAAGAAATTGGCAGGGCCAGCTAGTGGTAGGTGAGGAGAATTGCAGTCCAGAAATGAGAGAGAATGTGTAGGGCTCCGTCAGGGGGTTAAGGGGGGTAGGAAATCCAAGGAAGGGCAAGGTAGCCAACAGGGCAGCCATAACGCTAACAAAGTAGTGTAACAATGGGTAGCTGTAAGTAAGGAAGGGGTACAAGGATTCATCGTACCAAGGCGTGTAGGGGGGACAATCAAAGTTCAGCCGGTCTCTGGGTGGGAGACCCGACGGTCAACAGCTGGGCCGAAGATGACCAGCTCATGAGGTGCAATGGGCCAGGGGTGAGAGTATACTGGCCAGAGAAAAAATAAAACGAAAAAGAAATAAAGAACCTGTCCATAGAAGATTATCTACTTCCTCTGCTGCTACGTGTACGTTGAGCCATCAGACGAGATGAGGCAGGTGGATTCAGATGGTCTTCTTGTGGGAGCAGGCCCCACGTGCGCAATAGTTCCAAGCCTTTATCCAAAGAAGAGATAGAGTGTGAGACATTCTGCATAGTGACAATCAGTTTGGTAGGAAAACCCCATTTGTATGGAATTTTATGATTCCTTAGAATCTTAGTGATGGAGGTGAGGTTGTTTCTTGCCGCAAGCGTGGCTTGGGAGAGATCCGCGTATAATGCTATTCCTGCATAAGGATCAGGAAGTGGCGGATTCTGTCTGGAATAATGCATCAACTGGTCTTTTACATGAAAAAAATGTATACGGCAATTACATCGCTAGGCACTTGTTCAGCAATGTGAGGCGGTTTAGGAAGTCTATCTATGATGAGGTCCGCTGGGGTTAATGAAGGTATAGCAGTAAGCATAAGCTGTTGGATGAAGCCCTGAAGGTCAGCATTTGCTACGGAATCAGGAATGCCTCTAAATTTAATATTATTGCGGCATGCCCTATCTTCAATATCTGCCACCTTAATTCTCAGTTGCCTAAGCTCAGATTCCATCTCATAGTGAGCATCCACAAGCTCATTATAGGCACTGGTGAATTCATCCATTTTGCTTTCAGTGTGATCAATCCTGTCACCCAGTTCATTGATATCTCTACGAGTAGAGCGCATAAATGATGCCATGTCCTGTTGTAATGTACCCCTCAGTGTTAGTAACATATCTTTAAGGGTATTGTCTGTAATCGGTTGTCCCGTAGTACGGAAAAGATCCAGTTGCTGGCTATACATAGCTGTCTCCTCCATCAGTTCCCCCTCCCCATCCACTTGAGCATGCGGGTAATTCTGTCCTGAAATCCATCTCCTCTGCTTAATAGGGCTGTTAGAAGCCAAGGATGGCAGTGGATTATGTTCCCCCTGTGACTCACCATCCATGCTGAGAGGGTCAGAGCGGAGATGTCCTGTGCCGATGGTGCTCGCATCTCGTGTCCCTGCGCCATCTTGGGAGTTGCGGCCCGTCACGGGGGAGAAGAACTCGGTGAGTTTCCGAGGTCCTTCCCGCTCCTTGAGCTTCCCCATGGAGGTCATCTGCTAGGCTCGGATATCCGGATGTCCTGTGACCGTCGGGAGGATCAGATTTATTGCTGCAAATCATCGCTAGTACACCCGGAGAGACAGAGCAGAGAGCTCACACAGCCAGCCCTGCCCCCTGCCAGCCCTGCCCCCTGAATAGTGGTATTTAACTAGGGTTCCGGCACCTGTTATATCTTTTCCTTTTTAAGATTTTCAGCAAGACATACTGAATATTTAGCCTATACAGTACTTCCACTTAAAACAAGGTAATATTTTCAGAATATTTGTGATGTGAGTCACTTTGGTTGGGGGGGCTTGTGAAACCCCAATTGCTTTAGGGAGGGTGGGAGACTCCTTGTCCAGCATCCCCAGTCCTTCTTATGTGTAAATCACCCTGTGTCTATAAGGGGCACAGGGTGACCAAAAACTCCAGTCAGGCCAGCTCTGCACTAATCAGACTCTTGCTAGTGGGGGTGGGGGTTTGTTGTTGTTGAATACCTGCATTCCATTGTTATATTGTTATTATGGGATGGGTATGTTGAGTGGATTGACTAAGGGGGAGGGGTTGTCCCTGAAGTGTTCATCTCCATGTGCTTTGTGTTTGATTAAACAGTTCTTTCTGGTTTCACTCCAAAATTGTACTGTTTAGTTCTTGGGGTAACTATAGCCAGAATCACGGATCCCGTGTTCCAGAGCTTAGGAAGCAGGTTACTGGCGGAGATACCCAGTCGGTGGTGTCCGGATTCCGTCACATTGGTGGCAAGCGGTGGGATGCTTCCTGCAGTCTGGGACATCCAAACCTCCACCGGGATCCAAGATCGGGATAGCAGACTTTGGTGGCTACAAAGGAGATATGGACCTGGCATCAGAGTTCGAGGGGGTGCTGCGGATTTCCCTTTCTGTATACCCCAGGACAATATCTGCGGATCAATACCTGGAGCTCAGGCAGCAGATTCGGGTGGGGCTCTGGCTTGGAGCCCTCCAGCTTGCTGGTATATACCAGGGAAAGTGCTTTCCAACCCCAGGGGAACAGGCCAGTGATCAACGGAAGTTGCGGATGGCATTCCTGGGAGAGCGGGCCCAGGAGCAATGGGTATCCGAGTTGGACAGGCTGGTCCAGCAGGAGATAGAGCTGGACAATCAATATCGGGCTCTGCAATGGCACGCAGAGCAGAAATATTTAGGAGAGACATCAGAATGCTCTCCGGAGGGATATGACTTTGGTGGCCCTGGATTGCTGTGGGAGAGCCTTACAGATGTCTTTGTGTTTGGGGATGAAGGGGAACCTACCTTTGAGAACCTGCGAGAATACAGAGAGGCTATGCTCCGTCTCACAGGGGTCTCAGAGCTTGAACCTGATCTAGAACACTTGCTAAGGAAAGAACAGCATCTGGAAAGGGCATACAGGAAACTGCTAGGACACGTTCAGCAGCATGCCTATGAGTCGGCAGTGGAAACTCCGGAGATTGCTGTTCCCAAAGCTAAAGTGCTGACAACAGGGCAGAGCTCTTCTAGCCTCTGCCCAGCACCAGTAACATCTTCTGGATTCCACAGAAAGGAGATGGTGAACCTCGATCCCCAGACACCACCAGAGACTGGGGATTTAATAGACTTTTCTATTGAGGAGGAACAACCCGGTGAGACTCCTGCAGAACAGCTCACTTCAGAGCATGGCGCTGTGGACCCCTGCATACAACAATCGGTGGCCCTGAAGGATGTGTGCAAGGTCACCGATGTTTCAATTTACTTCCCAGTGGAAAAGCTGGAAGCTGGGCAGAACGCTACTGGCCTCTGCCCACAACAGTCTCTCCTTGATTGGAGAGACAGTACAGACTGGGGGTACTGTGAAGACCCACCGATGGCAGGTGGAGATGGGACCGAGGTCTCTCTACCCGCCCTACAGGGAGGCTGGGCAGCCGGCCCAGGTCCCCAGCTACAGCAGTGTACCTTCCAGGGAGAGGAGACAACTAATCCTTCTCCCCAACCACAGGGAGACAACAGACCTGACCCCAATGGTGCAGATGGGACCGCGGTCTCTGCACCAGACCTACAGGGATGCTGGACGGCCGGTCCAGATCCCCCACCTACCCGGCAGGAATACAAGGAGGAGGAGGTAAGTGATCCCCCCTCTCTACAGCAGACCCCCAACCAGGTTCTGGGGGTAGTAGTCGCCAACCCCAACCCAGCAGAAGGGCTGGCAACAGAGCAGAGCGCTGCTGGCCTCTGCCCCCAACTAATAGAAGATGGATTCCCTGTGGTAGTGGATGAGACTTTGGTTCCCACTTACACAACCCCAGAAAAAGGTCTGGCATTGGGACAGGAGGATGTCAGCCTTGTTGTGCAATCACTGGTGGATTTTCAGACCGAAAAAGTATATGAGACTACAGTCTCCACCTGCATACCCCAGGGATGCTGTGCAGTCGGCCCAGATCCCCAACAGCATGATGGAGTGATCCCAGTCACCCTGTCTTCTCTCCAGCGGCTAAATGGACTCCAGGGAGAAGGACCAGTCCACACTTCTCCACAGCAGGGGTTGTGTTCTACAAGAGAGGCAGAGGTTGGCTGGGTGAGTAATGATCCGTTCCGGACAATTTGTTTGGGGTCTTGTGAGGGTACAGACATTGGGGGACTGGAACTATGGACTAACTTCAAAGTCAACCCGTTTGGGGTCTCCTTCTGTGTTAGTCTCCTGACGAAAGGGGAGATATGTGATGTGAGTCACTTTGGTTGGGGGGCTTGTGAAACCCCAATTGCTTTAGGGAGGGTGGGAGACTCCTTGTCCAGCCCCCCCAGTCCTTCTTATGTGTAAATCACCCTGTGTCTATAAGGGGCACAGGGTGACCAAAAACTCCAGTCAGGCCAGCTCTGCACTAATCAGACTCTTGCTAGTGGGGGTGGGGGTTTGTTGTTGTTGAATACCTGCATTCCATTGTTATATTGTTATTATGGGATGGGTATGTTGAGTGGATTGACTAAGGGGGAGGGGTTGTCCCTGAAGTGTTCATCTCCATGTGCTTTGTGTTTGATTAAACAGTTCATTCTGGTTTCACTCCAAAACTTGTACTGTCTAGTTCTTGGGGTAACTATAGCCAGAATTACGGATCCCATGTTCCAGAGCTTAGGAAGCAGGTTACTGGCGGTGATACTCAGTCGGGGTGTCCTGTTCCGTCACAATATTAATCTAGAGCAAACTTAATAATAAGTTCTTAAGAATAACCAGACCTGAGTATGTTCAGCAAACTTAGAAGAGACACATAGAAGTGCTGGAACAGTCACCCACATCAAATACTTTACTTATAGAATGACAAGTATTTTACCATGGCATTTAAAGTGTTTTGCATAATAAACTAGCATCTAATATAAAATCTACATCAATTAGCTGACCTTGTAGATTCTTACATAATCAGCAGCTGCTAAGAATGTTATAGGCTTGTAAAGCTTAATGGATTTTATTAATGGAGCGAATATATAAAATGAAAGTCACTTAATAAATGTAGATTCATAAACAGAATTAATAACTGTTGACATTTCTTTTCATTATCATTCATTTGTATATATGTGACAATATTCAAGGAAGAACTCTGTAGCATGCTTTGCATTTTAAGATGCTCATACAGAAAGTTGCCAATTCCTGAATTCAGACTACTTCTTAATTTCCTTGTTTAATCCATTCAGGTCTAAAAACAACATTCCCCAGTAAATATCCAGTGAATGACATATTCTCTGCTATAAAATATACCCCTTAATGTATTCTGGAGCTCAATCTTCTTTTGAAAACCATTCCAATTTTTAACTTTTGTTCAAGTTTCCCATCAACACGCCACAGTTGAGAATCAAATGTGAATAGCATTCTTTTAGCCAACATTCACAACTGAGCAGAGAGTTTCCTGATGATTTTTAAGGGTTTTTTCAAGTGTTTTTTAAAGGATTTTAAAATAATTTTACAGTCATTTTTGTATGTGTCTTAAGCTCCAGGTGTTTTTTTTTTTTGTTCCTGGACTGTATTGCGGGTTTACAGGCACTTCCTTTAAAGCACAGGGACAATTAGAGTGAATAGAATTCTGCATGTTGAGTATAGTCAGGCATAATCAGGCATCAGAAAAATGAGCAGAAAAACACTTACGTGTGAATGAAACTTACAATTGCAAAATATATATCTCTATTTTCAAGTGCGATTTTTTTCTGGTTTCGTACAGTGTGTTCTATACTAAATGTGTGTTCAGCAAAACATTTATTCTTAAAAACTGGTGAGTCATAGATCACCATTAGGGAAGGGTGAATCTGCCTGGGTTTGGCTCTTAGAGTTTTGCGAATGTTGCTTGAAGTTTACAAACTTTGCTGAAAACCCCATTGAAGTCTGTGGGGTATAAATCTTGTTATTTGATTCTGGATTTGTGAGGCTAATAAGCAAGCTATTATTAAATAATGATATGGGAGGCTGGGCATTGCCACGAGGAAGTATACAAATCCCCCCAAAAAAAAAAAAAAAAAAGTATCTCTCACTACAGGGAATCATTAGCTCCCCCTACAAGCTTTGAAAACAGTATATGACCAGCTTTAGAAGGTAATGAGTTAGAAGAGGTTAATAACAGAATAGTCCTTGTCTGTGACAGGTTTTCTGCACTCCGTGCATTGATTACTGAACCCACAGGACCCACTTGTTACAGTAATCAGCCCCGTTTAGCTGCAGCCTGCCATAAACTTTGACAGGTTCACGGCAGCGGGCTGGATGTTGTACCTGTCCCTCCCAGGAACACTAAAACTCTGGGAGGGATGCACTGCAGCTAGTCAGTCCTGTGTGCATGGGGCTCAACAGCTTAGAATCATTTGATTTTTATTTACATTAGGTGGCGTCCTGCTAAGATCTGTTCTTGTAGATAAAAAACTGAGATTTTAGTGTCTGTTGTGAATGTTGAAATCGGTTTTCCCTACAATGTCTTTAGATGCAGAAATAAATGAGAGCTTGTTTTATACCGAATGTGCATATCCTTTGGTGTGCATGATCTAGGCACAGGTGACAGGAGATGGTAAAGGTGACAGGCCAGCAGCAGTGGTAGGAAATGGTAATACTGTATCATATACTGTATATATATATATATATATATATATATATATATATATATATATGTTTAAGGTTCAGGTTAAAAAAAAAATAAGTTAATTGTTAACATCAACTGCATTGGTTTGGTATTCTTCACTGGTCCAGGGTTGGTTCATTTATAAGGCGAGCTGGCCAACTATCTGAGAATAGGTGTATTATTATTTCTGCCCCAAAACCACCACTTCGCTAAATGCCCGTTCCCAAAAGACACTGGCCACTGGGCAGCCCAGTGACAAGATTGCATGCTTGGCAAGTTTGGGGCAATAAGGAAGAAGAAATCCACCCTGTGGATAAACTAATCTGGCTGCAGCCTACCTTCTATATATAGCCCCACTAGGGAGGTATATAAAGTGTGATTGAGAAAGAGGTAAAGGTATATGGCGCTGCCTAAAGGTAAATGTTAAAGGTGTAAGCAAATTGTCTAATAATAATACCACTAATAATTGTCTATTAATAATACCACTTCAGTAAAAAAATACAAATCAATAATGAACAATAAATATTAAAGTGACATAAGTGCAAAGAAAAGTGCAATAGTAAAATATAAATACGTCACTTGAACATAAATGGTATCCAAAAAGCCAGAAGTGACACAATGTGTGAAATAGAGTGGTATAAAGTAAAAAATCACTACAGATAAACAAACAATACATTAGTGCAATAAATCTATCAAATATACAGTACACATGAATGTAAACAAAGATGCTGGTGTAAAGTGACTAGGTACAATTCACAAAAACTATATAAAGTGACTAGTGCATAAGTGGCCAGGTGCACGTCAGACAATCGTCCATGTAAGTGAATAAATATAATAAATTATAAATGGAGTCCCAGAGATCCAAATCTTGAAGTGATCCAAAAAAGGTGACTTGTGCAGGTGAGGAAACTAAGTGATCCCCTCTCAGTAAAGACCACACTTTGTACCCCCACAGGGGAAATAAGCATAGTACTGCTCAAAGGGGTTTTTCCATCAGATCAAGGACATCATTAATGGTAAATGTAGGAATCCAGATATATCTTCCCCTCAAGGGTGATAAGCAAAGTAATGCTCACAGGGATATATCTCACTCAATCAATGGCATCATTGGATATTATATATGTATGGAGATCCAGACCAAATGAAGGAAGGAAAGGGCTCATATAGTAAAGTATTGTTAAAGTATAAGCCTTTTATTAATATATAGAACTCACAAACAGAGGTTAAAAAACGAGCAGAATCAGCAGTGACAAGAGCCACTATGTTCCAATATCGCGGCACATTCCCAGAACGCGATGCGTTCCAATTACCGGAAATGCGTTCCAACCCAGCGGAAATGACATGAGGGTGCTCTACGCTTTTTGTCAATATGATGTCATCAGGAGCAGGAGTTTGGGCCAATGATCTAGTCTCAACACCCAGTATACTAGTGGGTCATCCGTTGCCAAGGGGTCCACATCTGCCCTTATCATATGGGCTTTGTGCTACCTGTAACTACTGCCAGTGTCCAGGCCTGGGTGGTGCATCCTAAAAAAAAGTCCTGAAAACCTCACTTAGGCAGCTGCCACCACCACTGCTCCTCTTTTCTCCCCCATGAGTATCTGAGGGATGTTGGCTATGAAAGGGGATCCTAAGCGCGAGAAAGCTAATCGTAGACAGTTTGGCAATTTGTCCAGAATATGTTTACAGAATGTAATCACAAATATGCAGATAGTGTGTCTAGGATTAATTAACTTTAAGATTGTGCAATATTACACAAATATATACTTTAAGACGATGTGGATTACGTACTAACTGGTGTTATTAAGAGTGACAAACATATGTCCATAAACAATTCTATGAAAGTGGGTTTGTCTTTAATGATGACAATTAATGGGTGGACATTTTTCTATTGGTTTAATGTTGTAAACATTACCCAGTCGTATCCTGATAATATACTGTATTTATGCTGAACAAGGAAATAAATTGAGTGGTGTATCATCCTGTGTCCGTGTTTTGACTTGGATCTACATGGCTCCCATTGGGCTCTGTGTGTGTCTGGGAGTGTGGGATGGAGAGTGGTGGCACAGGTTAGTATATGGAAGGAATGAATCCTTTAGACAGATGGGTACCGTTAACTCGCTACAAATCTGGGATAACCTTTTAGTTAGTATAGGGGTAATATAGAGGGAGTACATCTTTAAAATAAAAAGGTACTTTTAACTTGTTGTTTGATAGTTGTAGTTTTCTTTCACCTACCAACATTGGCCTGTATCTGCTATTCAACTTTCACCACTTTCTGGAACACAAATGGTGGGTTATTATTATTCCAAAACAATTGAAATGGTAAGTACAAATGCAGAGTCAACTACAAATATAGGCATCTCAGAAGTACTTTACAGCTACCAAGACTGAATGTTTGTAAGAACAACTATAAACTCAAGCAAAAACATAGGATGGTGTGTGCTTAACAACCAGTGGGTACATTTACAGCTACATGCAGTCCAAAGTCTGTGGACAACATTGAGATAAGGAGTTGATCACAAATTCCTATGCTGGAACCGCAATGACTGCTAGAATTCTAATGGCGATTCTGCTACCTGTAGCATTTATTTTGTGGAACACCATGGACCAAAAATACCTTGGAAAGATTATTAAAGAATATGTCTAGGCAAAAAAAATAAAGTAAAATAATACATCTCTGAAATAAATGCATATAGAGACAGGCATAGAGCACAGGAAACTACCAGCGCACAAGATTCTGGCAAAATCAACAGGTATTTTTTGTACATTATGAACAGGTACACCAAAGCACTTTCAATGATATACAGTATTTAGCAGGCCAAAAATGAAGAAATTAGAAAAATGTATTGATAATGTTTTTAAACACTTTAAAGGGAAGCTATAAGGCTCCTTGCACACTGTGCCCTCTAGTGTGTGCCTCCTTTCATTTTAATGTTTAGGGCTCTGCATGCAAACTCTGTATGTCTCATAAAAAACTGAACAGATATGGAGTAAATGGAGATGGAGAAGTGTAAATTGAGCTTGAGCATCATATGTTTTTCAGCAAAGCAGAAATCTTGGATTAAGCTGGCATGTGTAAAAACAAACCTAAGGGTGGTTCACATCTCTGTAGCATGTTAGGTGCTTTTTATATGAATTGTGGATTAGTTACCATTGAACTCAGAGACCTGTGGTCCTAAAATGTAAAATCCTTGTTTACATTGGCAGACCACCGATCTGTCTCCATGGGGAGCGATCGCGAGTGCCTGGTGGACATCGTGTCCACCAGACCCATAGCTCCCGTCTACACAATCGGCTGCGTGCGCACCCTCACTATCTGCTACACGAAGCAACGTACAGGTACATCGTTTTGCGTAACAGAGCTGACCTGCCGCAGTAAAACTACTGGTTAGTGGTGATTAAGGTTAAGGGGTTAAGGTTAACACCCACAAAACAGGTGGAGCTCCAAGGTCACTTTCCCTTTGGGTAGCAAAACTAGGCCATTAAATACCTAGGATTCCACCTCTCTCTCTCAGATACCTTTTATGACCATAAATTTAAAAACTTGTTAAAGGAGTTGTAAAGACAGAAGGGTATTTATCTTAATGCATTCTGTAAATGAGCCTCCCCAGATCCCCCTTAAACTTACCTGAGCCCCATCTCACGAGTCCCTCGGCCATCCGGGACTCTCCCGCCTGATTGGCTAAGACACAGCCACGGCACTATTGGCTCCTGCAGCTGTCAATCAAAGTCAGTTAATCAATCAGGAGAGAGGGGGGTGCGGCCAAACCGCATGTCCGTATCTGAATGGACACACGGAGCTGCAGCTCGGCTCAGGGGCCCCCATAGCAAGCTGCTTGCTGTGGGGGCACTAGACAGGGGGGTGTGGGGATGGGGAGGGACCAGGAGCAGCAAAGAGGCACCTGAGAAGAGGAGGATCTGGGCTGCCCTGTGCAAAAACCACTGCACAGAGGTAAGTATAACATGTTTGTTATTTATTTATTTATTTTAAATGAGACTTTACAATCACTTTAATCTAGATCCATTAAAATTTAAAGAGCTGGTTCAAAACCTAATCACACCTAGTTTAGCAAGATGGCCTTATGTAAAATGGATATTCTCTCACATCTGTTATATGCTTTCTAGATGGTTCCCACTGGGGTCCCAAAACCCTTCTTTTGCAAGCTGTGTTCCTCCATTTTACACTATGTCTGGGCTAACTCCCCATCATGACTTTACTACAACATGCCTATTACTGTAAATGAAAAGAAGATGGTTGAATAAGTTTACCTCATTTAGACCTCTAATATAATCGTGTCCACCAGACCCATTGATTAGCTCCCGTCTACCCAATCGGCTGCGTGCGCACCCTCACTATCTGCTACACAAAGCAACATACAGGTACATCGTTTTGCGTAACAGAGCCGACCTGGCGCAGTAAAACTACTGGTTAGTGGTGATTAAGGTTAAGGGGTTAAGGTTAACACCCACAAAACAGGTGGAGCTCCAAGGTCACTTTCCCTTTGGGTAGCAAAACTAGGTCATTAAATACCTAGGATTCCACCTCTCTCTTTACTCAGATACCTTTTATGACCATAACTTTAAAAACTTGTTAAAGGAGTTGTAAAGACAGAAGGGTTTTATCTTAATGCATTCTGTAAATCAGCCTCCCCAGCACCCCCTTAAACTTACCTGAGCCCCATCTCACGAGTCCCTCGGCCATCCGGGACTCTCCCGCCTGATTGGCTAAGACACAGCTACGGCACTATACGGCACTATTGGCTCCCGCAGGAGAGAGGGGGGTGCGGCCAAACCGCAGGTCCGTATCTGAATGGACACACAGAGCTGCAGCTCGGCTCAGGGGCCCCCATAGCAAGCTGCTTGCTGTGGGGGCACTAGACAGGCGGGTGGGGGGATGGGGAGGGACCAGGAGCAGCAAAGAGGCACCTGAGAAGAGGAGGATCTGGGCTGCCTTATGCAAAAACCACTGCACAGAGGTAAATATAACATGTTTGTTATTTATTTATTTTTTTAAATGAGACTTTACAATCACTTTAATCTAGATCCATTAAAATTTAAAGAGCTGGTTCAAAACTTAATCACACCTAGTTTAGCAAGATGGCCTTATGTAAAATGGATATTCTCTCACATCTGTTATATGCTTTCTAGATGGTTCCCACTGGGGTCCCAAAACCCTTCTTTTGCAAGCTGTGTTCCTCCATTTTACACTATGTCTGGGCTAACTCCCCATCATGACTTTACTATAGCATGCCTATTACTGTAAATGAAATAAAGATGATTGAATAAGTTTACCTCATTTAGACCTCTAATATAAAATGCTGCTCCTTACCATGCTAGTAGATGGTATATTCAATGTCCTTTACAATCTGTGGGCACAAATTAAATCGCTCTTGTTGCACCTCTATGCACCTAATATGCACCTCTATGAACCCCCGCCATTAGTCCTTTCCCAACTGCTTACTTCCCTTATTGAGGATATGGACTTTGCTTAACAAATGAGCTCTGAATGGGGAAAGTCCAGCCGCTATTCTTTTGGTGAAAAGGACCCCTACATAAATCTCTAACTCCATTTGAAACATGCTCACAGAATGAGAGACCTTTTCTACCAGTTTCCACATGTTGTAACCTTTTGAAGTGCTTTACCCAAGGTAAACTATTAAGATTTTTTTTTTTTTCATGACTACCACATGGAACAAGTAGTGAGAGAACATCTTGGGTACACAATAGGCATACAGACAACAATATGATTTTTTTTTTCAATAGAGCAGGGTAGGCTAAAAAACACTCTGCCACGTTTGATTGTAAGGAATGTATAAGGGCAAAAGGGTCCCCTTCATCGGGTGTTGGTATTGTTAAATAAATTGTGTAAGAGACTGATAGAATTGAAGGGATCCTGAGATGTGATTATTATGATCATTCAAGATGCCAGATCTACTCTTCCCAACTCTATCAACAAAAAAAAAAAAAAGTTTTGGATAGGCTTTAACATTTCAGCGTACTTCTACTTTAATAATGTAACAAATAGTACATTTTAAGACCAAGTGGATCATCTATAAAATATTTAGGAAATCATGAAGGATTTCTATTTTGCTACTTTAGTCTTTGTCAGTTTTAATACCTGTCACAGACTGTGCAGGAAGTTTCAGATTAGTCATGTAAATTTGTTTTTGAACCGATGAAAGATTGAATACATCCCCAAACAAGATAAGACTTTTTAATTCTGTTGCTTGGGTACTAGCATTTAAAGCTGAAAGATATTTAAGATTTCGTTGTGCTAGTTCTATTTTAATGTACATAATTTGTATCTCAGAGATAAAATAAAATGTAAGATTGTCTTGAAACATTCCCCAGATTTAAATGATATCAATCTTCCACAGCAGTTGTCAGTTTGACAATCTAGAGCATTCCCCTTTGTACAGAATTAACCAAATTAATTACGATAATTACACGATGTTCTGGGAAATGTCCATCAAGAGTGTATATTCTTAAGTCTGAACTGAAAAGGTTTCCAGTTGCTTCTATATGACTAGGCAGATCTTCTGCATGAAAGTCCAATGAATTGTGGCCAGAAGGTGGTGCTGAGGCATCCTTCCATATAAAGGAGTTTTTTGAGATCACACAGTTTTTGTGCCATGTAATATAAAAACTAAGAACACCGTGCTCATTAAAGATATGTATTTTTTCCAAAATACTCTAGATAGAATTTAAGAAATTCAAAAAGCCTTATTATTTATTAATTTGACATTACAAATTAACCACTTTAGCTCCGCAAGGATTTGCCCCCTTTCTGACCAGGCCACTTTTTTCAAATTGGCACTGCATGATTTTAACTGACAATTGCGCGGTCATGCAATGCTGACTGTACCCAAAGAAAATTTGTGTCCTTTTTTTCTCACAAACAGAGCTTTCTTTTGGTGGTATTTGATAACCTGTGTGATTTTTATTTTTTGCGCTATAAACAAAAAAAGAGCAACAATTGTGAAAAAAAAAAATATTTTTCACATTCTGCTATATAACATTCCCCAAAAAAAAATTAAAAATCAATTTTTTTTAACATTTAGGCCAATTTGTTTTCTGCTACATAAAATATGCACTGTTACTGTAATAATGCCATTGGCAGTAAAGGGGTTAACCCTGGGGGTCAAAGGGGTTAATGTATGCCTATATGCTTACTAACTGTGTGTGTGGGGGGTTCTGTGACAGACACAGACAGATCGCAGTTTCAGCTTAGCTGAAACTTCAGATCTGTCCCTGACTGTCTCACAGAAGATCTGCCTGCTTTGTTTACATAAGCAGGCGGGTCTTCTCTCCGTTTACCGGATGATTGGGGGAGGAAGGCGGCAATCGCCGCCTCTCCTCTCACGGCCCACCTCCCGCTGTGTCTAAAAACCCCTTCCCCTCCAGTCACATAGTACTATCTGACTGGACCCAGGGGAACCGCACTGCCGCAGTAAAATTACTGTGGGCAGTCGGCAAGTGGTTAAAATGGGTATTTAACAAAAAAGAACAATTTCACAAACAGCATTTCCATTATTTGCTACTGTTTATTTTTAAAGTTTGCAATGACAGCATACATGAAATGTACCATAGCAATCCATGGCAGCGTAATGGTTAATAAGTGATGATTCTCTCATTGCCCTTTTACTGTTGGGCCCTGCACTCCAATTAAAATTTTTCAATTTTATAATTGTTTACCTACGGCTTTCAGAGTTGATAAAAGACCCCCCCCCCCCCTGTACATTTTCTGGAAGCACAAGACTGATAGAACATCAGTTGATCCTACTAATTTTGTTGGTCCTGTTATAATTGTGCAAATGTGTATTAAAACAATGCATTTAGCAAATATACACTAAAATAATTATAAATGCACAAGAACAACTTACACAATTCCTACTAAATATGTAATATAAAATTGTATTGAGTAATAAATAATGATCTATACATTTTAAATGGTGCCTTTTGTGAAACAGTGAAAATTGAAGGTAAGAAAAACTGTAAATAAGCAATTTATGCTAAAAAATATGGAGTTTGCGGTAATCCCCAATCCTCAGTGCAGTGTCCGTATTGCATTGGTATGCATTGTGATAAAAATATGCATTTTATAGCAATGCAGTGCCTTACAATGCAAAGCAATTCATTGTAACACACTGCCTTGCATAGGGTTGAATTATTGTGTTTTTAAAAACAAAAAAATATATATATTTATTGCAATGCATTATAATATTGCATTGCAAACTATGTGCAACATAAGGTGCGCAAGCAGGTTGAAATGCTGGGTAGTGAGATAGCTGCTGCCCCAGCCAGGAAGGAAACAGCTGACAGTTGACAAGGTTTCTCGCATTTTCTGCTGAACTCTGTCTCTCTCCCTGTGCTGATAATAAAAAAGGGTAGGGCTCTGCACAGACACCAGTGATAAATTATATATTGTTTAAGGAAAACAGCTCCCCTGCTGCTCTGCTGTGTCTGCACAAATAACAGGTGCTGGCCCTGCATGCATCAGAGACACGTAGAGAAAGAAGAAAGTCTGGACAGCCGCATACTGCTTCAATCACCTTTATTGGTTCCGAATATTAAAACGGCAATCCATACACAAATGGTAGTGAAAAAACAGATCAACTAATGCATTTCTCACCTTTCTTGGTCCTTAATCATAGCTAATGCACAGACACAGTCTGCTGCATGGGAAAGAGGACACAGACAAAGCACAGCATGTAATCTCCAGCTGCTTACAGAGAAGAGAGAAGGGGGAGCGGTTCCATCTCAGAGAACAAGCCTGCCTGCTGTCACATCCACCATGTAGGGGGATTGCTGGGATCTTTAGCCCACTCTGGATACCGCCACTATGGACTCTTGTAAAAGATTAACTCTTTTATATATTGGACAGGTGGAGTGGCATTGGGTCAACATGTCACTCCTATATGCAACAAATGACAGTTGTGGTTTACATTGACATCAAGAGGGTTAACCGGAGTTCAGTTCATTGGTCAAGTGTACACAATGCAGGGCCAACCCTGAGTTGGATGTCTTTAAGTCTGAGTACACATAATTAACAATGATGGGAGGATGGTTACAGAGGACACTGAAAAAGCAACCTTTTTTCTCCCCAGTCTTTACACAGGAAAAGGAGGGGTACACTGACCATGACTGTATGGTTAGTAGTAATACAAAGGACTTGCCTATATGGCTAACAGAGGGTGAAATCAGGGAAAGGCTGGATAAAATTAATACAAATAAATCACCAGGCCCGGATGGCGTACATCCGAGAGTACTCAAAGAACTTAGTAAGACTATATCTAGACCACTGTTCCTGATCTTTGCTGACAGTATTATGACAGGAAATGTACCAGGGGATTGGAGGGTAGCTAATGTGATACCGATATTCAAAAAAGGGCAGAGGCATGTCCCGGAAAATTATAGGCCTGTCAGTCTGACATTGATAGTATGTAAACTTCTGGAGGGGATGATAAGGGACTATATCGTAGAGTTTGCTAAAGACAACAACATCATCAGCAGTAATCAGCACGGGTTTACAAATGGGCGTTCTTGTCAAACCAATCTCTTAACATTCTACGAGGAGGTGAGCTGTGAGCTAGATAGGGGGAGACCAGTGGATGTCGTGTACCTGGATTTCGCTAAGGTGTTTGATACAGTTCCCCACAAGCGCTTAATTTATAAAATAAGGTCTGCAGGCATCGACCGCAAGGTTTGCTCTTGGATATGGAACTGGCTAAAAGGGCGTATCCAAAGGGTGGTCATAAATAGCGCATACTCAGACTGGTCTGAGGTGGTAAGTGGGGTCCCCCAAGGCTCAGTCCTGGGACCAACCCTGTTCAATTTATTCATAAACAGCATTGAGGGCGGGATCATTAGTTCTATATCAGTTTTTGCAGATGAAACAAAATTGGGCAGGGCAATAACTGCACGGCATGAAGCAGATATCCTATAGAATGACCTGGACAAAATAACAGAGTGGGCAACGACATGGCCAATGAGGTTTAATGTGGAGAAGTGTAAGGTTTTGCACTTGGGGACTAAAAACATAAAAGCACAATACACTTTAGGGGGGGAACCTTTGGGGGAATCAAAAATGGAGAAAGATCTGGGAGTCTTGGTAGAGGATAGACTAAGCAATAGCATGCAATGTCAAGCAGCAGATGCCAAAGCCGGCAGAATATTAGCATGCATAAAGAAAGGGATGTATTCCAGAGATAAAACTATAATCCTACCACTTTATAAAACTCTGGTCCGACCACATCTGGAGTATTCTGTCCAGTTCTGGTCGCCAGTCCTCAGGAGGGATGTGTTGGAGCTGGAGAGAGGTCAGAGAAGGGCAATTAAACTAATTAGGGGATTGGAGGACCTTAATTATGAAGAGCGTCTGCAATCACTTGATTTATTCTCCCTGGAGAAGAGACGCCTGAGAGGGGACACATATAGCAATTTATACATACCTCAATGGTGATCTCAGCACAGAAAAAAAGCTATTCAGTCAAAAGAATTGCATGAGGACTCGAGGGCATACAATGCGATTAGAGGAGAAGCGTTTTAACCTCAGGCAATGCAGGGGGTTCTTTACTGTTAGGGCTACAGGATTGTGGAATTTTCTACCACAAGAGGTGGTTTCTGCGGGAAGTATGGTTGCTTTCAAAAGACTCTTGGACGTACATCTCAATGATCAGAACATTCAGGGGTATGAGAGATATTTACGGCCACACACACCTACACAGGTTGAACTGGATGGACTATTGTCTTTATTCAACCTCAACTACTATGTAACTATGTAAGTTGGAGGTCCTTTAGGTTGAGTTATCCCAGGGCATTGGTGAGGGCACTGACCCTATCCAAGGTGTCTAGCGTAGCTTAGAAGGACCCACCATGGGGGACTGGAGGCCTCCAACGTGACCCACACTTGGTGCCCAACGAGGAGGGGGACAGGAAAAGAGTGTCACCCGCCTACCCTACACACATGCTCCCTGTTGTGAATGGACATTGTGCATTACCACACACAAGCATATGTGTATGGGGAAATATATATATATATATATATATATTTTTTTTTTTTTTTCTATTTTTTTTTTCTTTTATTTATTTTTCGACCATTACTGAAGGCTTTTGGGAGTATCAGGGGTCTGAGCAGACATTAGAGACATGTTTACTTACCCCAACATCCTGCCTGAAGCCCTTTCCTCTACCTTAAAGATCTGAGGTTGTTATGTTTTAATAATTTTTAGCATTCTAATTTAAGGCTTATTGAGTACAGCAATCAAAAAACACATATACAGTATATTCTTATGTCCATATTATACATACTTGTGCATACTATATATTATACATATATAATATATATGTCTTACATACCTCAAATACTTAATACTATGTAATTCTTTGAGATAGTATTACACAGGGTGACTGTAAAATAATAGCAGAGAACCCTTTGAAAATATTGTAGGATGTTGCTTCATTGCGTTGTGTATAGGGTTGAGCGAACACGGACTGTATTATTCGTGTTCGTACCGAATAATTGGATTTTTGTTACCCGAACACGGACCCGAAAACTTTACTGTATGTTCGAGTAAAATTCCATGTTCGGTCATTTTATTTCCGGGTTTTGCATGCATTGGCATGCTTTTCATGGCGGCTTTCAACAGCCAATCAACAAGCGTTTAACTGGTGTGCCTAAGCCATCCCAGCCATGCCTACAAATGTATTAGTAGCTGTGATTGGCCATCTGAAGCATGTGACCAAGTCTTTATAAGTTCGAGGCAGCGCCGCTGCGGCGTCATTCTGCTGTTTAGTTCAGGGAAAGAGCACACATCAATGTGCTGGCTGCTGATTAGGGACAGACAGGAAAAAAAAAACATTTGTGTCTGGATAGAATTGAGGGACAGGTCGGAGTGTGTTAGGCAGGGCGAGTTGTAGGCATTTTAGGGAGAGAGTCTGCTGATTTTTAGGGTCAGTTTTCTACGATCGATTTTGCTGTGTGGGAGGGGTTTGCAGTGACCGATCTACGATCTTATCAATCCTTTTAGGGAGAGAGTCTGCTGATTTTTAGGGTCAGTGTGTTCTACAAACTACAATCGATATTGCTGTGCGGGGTGGGGTTTGCAGTGACCGATCTACGATCTTATCAATCCTTTTAGGTAGAGAGTCTGCTGATTTTTAGGGTCAGTGTGTTCTACAAACTACAATCGATATTGCTGTGTGGGGTTTGCAGTGACCGATCTACGATCTTATCAATCCTTTTAGGGAGAGAGTCTGCTGATTTTTAGGGTCAGTGTGTTTTACAAACTACAATCGATATTGCTGTGTGGGGTGGGGTTTGCAGTGACCGATCTACGATCTTATCGATCCTTTTAGGGAGAGAGTCTGCTGATCTTTAGGGTCAGTGTGTTCTACAAACTACAATCGATATTGCTGTGTGGGGTGGGGTTTGCAGTGACCGATCTACGATCTTATCAATCCTTTTAGGGAGAGAGTCTGCTGATTTTTAGGGTCAGTGTGTTCTACAAACTACAATCGATATTGCTGTGTGGGGTGGGGTTTGCAGTCACCCGATCTACGATCTTATCAATCCATTTAGGGAGAGAGTCTGCTGATTTTTAGGGTCAGTGTGTTCTACAAACTACAATCGATATTGCTGTGTGGGGTGGGGTTTGCAGTGACCGATCTACGATCTTATCAATCCTTTTAGGGAGAGAGTCTGCTGATTTTTAGGGTCAGTGTGTTCTACAAACTACAATCGATATTGCTGTGTGGGGTGGGATAGGAGATAGGCAGGTGTCAGTGGTCCACATCCATTTTGCTGTGTGTGGGGTGCAGTGAACACAATCTTTTTGGGGTGCAGTGAACACAATCTTTTTGGGGTGCAGTGAACACAATTTTTTGGGGTGCAGTGAACACAATCTTTTTTGCCCACTGAGGAGGAGGGAGAAAAGTATTTTTCTATCAGGTACTGTGTGCAGCGTTTTTCCTTCAGCTGTGCTGTGCTGACTGATCATACACTGCTGTGTTCAGTTCACATGTGCTATTGAGTGGTTTCAAAAATTATACACTTTTTTTCTATTCCACTATTCAATATACAGCCTTGGGTTAAAAAAAATTAAATTGTGGCCTGCAGCAGAGCTGAATGATATTTGGGGTTTTTGGGGTTCATCTCATACTTCTGAAGATTTGAGGGTGCTGCCTGTTCCAAACTCCTCCTACTCCTCATCCAGCCTTATAGGGGTACAAACAATAGTAATTGGGGCCTAGTGTGCTTCTGTACGTGTGAGATACATACACTTTTTTTGATCATATTTTCTATTCCGCTATTCAATAAAAACCTTTGGGGATCAGTTAAATTGCGGGATAGTCTGCGTTGGTACGTGTGAGATCCACCTTTCCAAGTTTTTTGGGTTCATCTCATACTTCTGAAGATTTGAGGGTGCTGCCTGTTCCAAACTCCTCCTACTCCTCATCCTGCCTTTAGGGGCACAAACAATAGTAATTGGGGCCTAGTGTGCTTCTGTACGTGTGAGATACATACACTTTTTTTGATCATATTTCCTATTCCGCTATTCAATAAAAACCTTTGGGGATCAATTAAATTGCGGGATAGTCTGTGTTGGTACGTGTAAGATCCACCTTTCCAAGTTTTTGGGGTTCATCTCATACTTCTGAAGATTTGAGGGTGCTGCCTGTTCCACACTCCTCCTACTCCTCATCCAGCCTTTTAGGGGTACAAACAATAGTAATTGGGGCCTAGTGTGCTTCTGTACGTGTGAGATACATACACTTTTTTGATCATATTTCCTATTCCGCTATTCAATAAAAACCTTTGGGGATCAGTTAAATTGCGGGATAGTCTGTGTTGGTACGAGTGAGATACACCTTTCCAATTTTTGGGGCGCATCTCATACTGCCGAGGATTTGAGGGTGCTTCAGTCTGCCTCCTGCCTGTTGCGTACTCCTCCTACTCCTCATCCTGCCTTTAGGGTACAAAAAATTGTAATCGGGGCCTAGATTGTGTTTGTACGTGTGAGATACACCGTTTTGTAAAATTTCTCCTATTCCGCTATTCAATATACACCTTGTTTGAGTGTAAAAAATTAAATTGCGGGATAGTCTGTACCGGTACATGTGAGATACACCCTTTTAAATTTGTTTGGCGCATCTCCTTCTACCGCCGAGGATTGCAGGGCGCTTCAGTTTTTGCTCCTGTTCCCGACTCCTCCTACTCCTCTTCCTCATCCTGCCTTTAGGGTACAAAAAATTGTAATCGGGGCCTAGATTGTGTTTGTACGTGTGAGATACACCGTTTTGTAAAATTTCTCCTATTCCGCTATTCAATATACACCCTGTTTGAGTGTAAAAAATAAAATTGTGGGATAGTCTGTACCGGTACATGTGAGATACACCTTTTTAAATTTGTTTGGCGCATCTCCTTCTACCGCCGAGGATTGCAGGGCGCTTCAGTTTTTGCTCCTGTTCCCAACTCCTCCTACTCCTCTTCCTCATCCTGCCTTTAGGGTACAAAAAATTATAATCGGGGCCTAGTCTGTGTTTGTACGTGTGAGATACACCGCATTATAACATTTTTCCTATTCCGCTATTCAATATACACCCTTTTGGAGTGTAAGAAAATTAAATTACGGCATAGTCTGTATCGGTACGTGAGAGATACACCTTTTAAATTTGTTTGGCGCATCTCCTTCCACCGCCAAGGATTGCAGGGCGCTTCAGTTTGCCTCCTGTTCCCAACTCCTCCTACTCCTCTTCCTCATCCTCCCTTTAGGGTACAAAAAATTTTAGTCGTGGCCTAGTCTGTGTTTGTACGTGTGAGATACACCGTTTTTTTATCCTTTTTCCTATTCCGCTATTCAATATAAACCCTTTTGGGGTAAAAAACATTAAATTGCGGCATAGTTTGCATATTTGACTGTCAGATACACCCGTGCGATACTGTTGTTGTTTTGTTCCGCTATTCAATAAACACCTTTCTAGGGCAAGATCATAAATTACAGAAATATGAGGAGACCGCCAAATAGGGGCCGTGGCCTGGGTCGTGGTGCTGCTGGTAGAGCTCCTGTTGCAAGGAGAGGACATGGTCGATCTGTGCCAGCTACACGCACAAGTGAAACACCTTCCACAAGTGTGAGTAGGCGACAGAACCTGCAGCAGTATTTGGTAGGGCATAATGCGCCTCTAGACGTGATGAGGCCTGAAGAAGTACAGGCGATAGTAGATTGGATTGCTGACAGTGCCTCCAGTTCCTTCACATTGTCTCCCACCCAGTCTACTGCAGAAAGGTCAGAGTTGGCACCTGCAGCCAATGTCCAGTCTGAGCCCCAATCCATACAGCAGTCTCTTGTTCTTTTTGAGGACTCTGTCAGCAGGGTTTCCCAGGGCCATCCACCTAGCCCTGCCCCAGAAGTGGAAGAGATTGAGTGCAGCGATGCCCAACCACTTATTTCTCAAGATGAGTACATGCAAGGACCATCGCAGCACGTCTCCGATGATGACGAAACGCAGGTGCCAACTGCTGCGGCATTCAGAATTGTGGAGACTGACAAGGAGGGCAGGGGTAAAGACTGGGTGGAAGATGATGTGGAGGACGATGAGGTCCTCGACCCCACATGGAATGAACGTCATGCAGGTGACCTGAGTAGTTTGGAGGAAGAGGCGGTGGTCGCACAGAGCCACCAGCACAGCAGAAGAGGGAGCAGGGTGCAGAAGCGGAGCGGCCGTGCCCTAGACACTACGCCCGCTACTGCCCAACGCAGCAAGGGAACGAGCGCACCAAAGTCAGCTCAAAGGAGTTCTCTAGCGTGGAAGTTCTTTAGAAAATGTGCTAAAGACAGGACACGAGTGGTTTGCACCCTGTGCAATCAGAGCCTGAAGCAAGGCATAAACCTTCTTAACCTGAGCACAACCTGCATGATCAGGAATCTAAGTGCAAAGCACAAGCTGCAGTGGAGTAGACACCTTCAAAACCAAGAAACGTCTCTGGCTCATCCTGCTTCCTCTTCTGCTGCAGTCTCGGCCGCTCCAGCCACATCTGTAGTGATACCGGCACCTGCCACCCCGCAAACAGAGGATCTGTCAGCAACACCACCACCTGGGTCACCAACCGTCTCCACAATGTCCTGTGGAAGCGTTCAGCTTTCCATCTCCCAAACACTTGAGAGGAAGAGGAAGTACCCCCCTACCCACCCGCGATCCCTGGCCCTGAATGCCAGCATTTCAAAATTCTTGGCCTTTGAAATGCTGTCATTCCGTCTGGTGGAGACGCACAGTTTTAAAAACCTTATGTCGGTGGCTGTCCCACAGTACGTCGTGCCCAGCCGCCACTACTTTTCCAGGCAAGCCATCCCTTCCCTACACAACCAAGTGGGGGAAAAAATCAGGTGTGCACTGCGCAACGCCATCTGTGGCAAGGTCCACCTAACTACCCATACGTGGACCAGTAAGCACGGTCAGGGGCGTTATATCTCCCTAACGGCACACTGGGTAAATGCAGTGGCGGATGGGCCTGAGGTGGATAGCAATTTGGCGCATGTCCTTCCACCACCAAGGATTGCAGGGCGTTTCAGTTTGCCTCCTGTTCCTAACTCCTCCTACTCCGCTTCCTTATCCTCTACCGCCTCCTCATCTGGACAGCGTAACATCTTCACCACCAACTTCAGCACGGCCAGGGGTAAACGACAGCAGGCAGTTTTAAAACTTGCCTGTTTGGGGGACAAACCACACATCGCGCAGGATTTGTGGAGGAGCATGGAACAGCAGACAAATGAGTGGTTGCTGCCAGCGAGCCTCAAGCCCGGCCTGGTGGTGTGCGATAATGGGCGAAATCTCATAGCAGCTCTGGGCCTAGCCGGTTTGACGCACATCCCTTGCCTGGCGCATGTGCTGAATTTGGTGGTGCAGAGGTTCCTTAAAAACTACCCCGATATGTCAGAGCTGCTGCAGAAAGTGCGGGCCGTCTGTGCGCACTTTCGGCGTTCTCACCCTGCTGCTGCTCGCCTGTCAGCGCTGCAGCGTAACTTCGGCCTTCCCGCTCACTGCCTCATAAGTGACGTGCCCACAAGGTGGAACTCCACCTTGCACATGCTGCAAAGACTGTGCGAGCAGCAGCAGGCCATAGTGGAGTTTCAGCTGCAGCACGCACGCGTGAGTCGCTCTGCGGATCAGCACCACTTCACCACCAATAACTGGGCCTCCATGCGAGACCTGTGTGCCTTGTTGCGCTGTTTTGAGTACTCCACCAACATGGCCAGTGCCGATGACGCCGTTCTCAGCTTAACTATCCCACTTCTGAAAAAGCAAGGGGGTTTTTGGTGTCTCACGCCAAGGTAATGGGACTTTATGGGCAAGTAGCATTAATACAAAAAGAAATAAAGATATAAATAAAAAATTGAATTTATTTACAATCTTTGTAGAAAACAAAAGAAATAGTATTGCATCTCAAGATGTGAGCATTAGTGTTGGGTATAGGCCCAATGTGATAAGAGTAGAAAGAGAGGATTCTAGGTGAATCCGTGACAATTGTGATAACTTGTGACAGTCAATATGGATTCTTGTC
Source organism: Pelophylax lessonae (assembly GCF_965119305.1). Lineage (NCBI taxonomy): Eukaryota > Metazoa > Chordata > Amphibia > Anura > Ranidae > Pelophylax > Pelophylax lessonae. The sequence continues at coordinate 433,587,633 of NC_138771.1, forward strand.
TCTGTGCGTCCCAATGGTTCAGGAACCTTTTAACAGAGTTTCATCCATAATTCTCTGACGCGTTTCGGCTATGTCAGCCTTTTTCAAAGGTTTCTGTCACCCAGCTAGAAAGTATAAATAGTGATATTGAATACTTCCTTTAGAAATATGCATAATTATAAATGTATCAAAGTGCTAAATAGTACATACTTGTTTTTTAATCCTGTTTCTGCAAACCAAAGAATTCAAAGAAGCTCTCTCTGCATCCTCCAAGCCTGCAGCAAGGAGTCGTAAGGTACCGCAGTCTGGAAGGATATATTTTTTATTGTTTAATGGGAGTAATGTATATATAGTACATTAAGATGACTTATTGCCATTATAACACTCACCTCCAAATTAAGAGGTGTTCATGAGTCTCTATTTAAAGTTCCAATGGTGTCTTGAAAGGATCCTGGAATAATATATGTGTATATGTATAAGTAGGGTCATCTCCCAAATCAGTAATTGTGTGATTGTATATATAAGTATCCAAATCCAAACACTTACAATTGCAGGGTTTGGGTGGAGATAAGAGGGATGTGTCTCTCCGCTGCTTCAATCAAGGGATGAGCTGTTACCCCGTTCTGAAAAGTACCATTGTTTGTGTTCATGAAGTAATTCGGAACAGTAGTAGTTTGTGAGTAAAAATCTTTTATTTGGTGACTTCAAGGAATAAAGGATAAGCACTTACATTTTGGGGAGGTTTGAAAGAGAAATGGAAGTCCTTCACAGCGTACAGCTCCACGTCCGTCCTGTTCCCTCTGCAGGAGGGAAGTGAGGAGGGAGGCCGGCTCCCCGGCCTTATAAAGCCGTTCGCGCATGCGCCGGAGGCGCCGCGCTTGATCGGCTTTTTCCGTCAGTGACTCGGGGGCCTCGTACTGTGCATGCGCCTGGGTGATGCGCGCGCAGTACGAGTCGGTCCTGCATGCGCAGTACGAGGCCCCCGAGTCACTGACGGAAAAAGCCGATCAAGCGCGGCGCCTCCGGCGCATGCGCGAACGGCTTTATAACGCCGGGGAGCCAGCGTCCCTCCTCACTTCCCTCCTGCAGAGGGAACAGGACGGACGTGGAGCTGTACACTGTGAAGGACTTCCATTTCTCTTTCAAACCTCCCCAAAATGTAAGTGCTTATCCTTTATTCCTTGAAGTCACCAAATAAAAGATTTTTACTCACAAACTACTACTGTTCCGAATTACTTCATGAACACAAACAATGGTACTTTTCAGAACGGGGTAACAGCTCATCCCTTGATTGAAGCAGCGGAGAGACACATCCCTCTTATCTCCACCCAAACCCTGCAATTGTAAGTGTTTGGATTTGGATACTTATATATACAATCACACAATTACTGATTTGGGAGATGACCCTACTTATACATATACACATATATTATTCCAGGATCCTTTCAAGACACCATTGGAACTTTAAATAGAGACTCATGAACACCTCTTAATTTGGAGGTGAGTGTTATAATGGCAATAAGTCATCTTAATGTACTATATATACATTACTCCCATTAAACAATAAAAAATATATCCTTCCAGACTGCGGTACCTTACGACTCCTTGCTGCAGGCTTGGAGGATGCAGAGAGAACTTCTTTGAATTCTTTGGTTTGCAGAAACAGGATTAAAAAACAAGTATGTACTATTTAGCACTTTGATACATTTATAATTATGCATATTTCTAAAGGAAGTATTCAATATCACTATTTATACTTTCTAGCTGGGTGACAGAAACCTTTGAAAAAGACTGACATAGCCGAAACGCGTCAGGGAATTATGGATGAAACTCTGTTAAAAGGTTCCTGAACTATTGGGACGCACAGAGACAAGAATCCATATTGACTGTCACAAGTTATCACAATTGTCACGGATTCACCTAGAATCCTCTCTTTCTACTCTTATCACATTGGGCCTATACCCAACACTAATGCTCACATCTTGAGATGCAATACTATTTCTTTTGTTTTCTACAAAGATTGTAAATAAATTCAATTTTTTATTTATATCTTTATTTCTTTTTGTATTAATGCTACTTGCCCATAAAGTCCCATTACCTTGGCGTGAGACACCAAAAACCCCCTTGCTTTTTCAGACATAGGGACGGAGGCAAAAATTTATACCACTTCAAGGATCAAAACCCCCACCCCCTCGTTAACTATCCCACTTCTATGCCTCCTTGAAAAAACAATTCGGGCGATGATGGAAGAGGATGTGGCACAGGATGAGGAGGAGGAGGATGAAGAGGTAACATTTCCAAGGCTTTCAGGGCAGTCATTCGCAAGGGGCTCCGAGGGTGGGTTCCTGCACACACAAACGCCAGGGACACAATTGTCCAGCAGGGGCACAGTTCTGGAGGATGAGGAGGATGAGGAGGAGGAGCTGGAGGAGGAGATGGAACCATGTTCACAGCAGGGTGGCACCCAGGCCAGCTCATGGCCATCACTGGTGCGTGGCTGGGGGGATACAGAGGACACGGACGATACACCTCCCACAGAGGACAGCCTTTCGTTGCCTCTGGGCAGCCTGGCACACATGAGCGATTACATGCTGCAGTGTCTCCACAACGACGCCGAGTTGCCCACATTCTAACTTGTGCTGATTACTGGGTGGCCACGCTGCTGGATCCCCGTTACAAGGACAACGTACCGTCCTTAATTCACTCACTGGAGCGCGATCGCAAGATGCGCGAGTACAAGCGCACGCTGGTAGACGCCATGCTGCTGGCATTCCCACCTGACAGCGGGGCCACAGTGGAAGCACAAGGCAGAGGAGGAGGAGGAGGAAGAGGTTGCCAACGCAACCAGGGCACCGCCAGCACCTCAGAAGGCAGGGTTAGCATGGCCGAAATGTGGAAAAGCTTTGTCAGCACGCCACAACAAACAGCAGCACCAGCAGCTCATATGGAACGTCTTAGCAGGAGGCAGCATTTCACCAACATGGTGGAGCAGTATGTGTGCACGAGCCTAGACGTACTGAATGAGGGGTCTTCCCCCTTCAACTTCTGGGTCTCCAAGTTGGGCACATGGCCTGTGCTTGCCCTTTACGCCTTGGAGGTGCTGGCGTGCCCTGCAGCCAGTGTATTATCTGAACGGGTATTTAGCACGGCTGGGGGCGTTATCACAGACAAGCGCAGCCGCCTGTCCAGAGACAATGTGGACAAGCTCACGTTCATTAAAATGAACCAGGCATGGATCCCACGGGACTTTTCCGTACCTTGTGCAGAATAGCGATGGATACCGACCTTACCCAGCCATTGTTCCATTTTTGCTCTTTCTCACTCTTTTGGGGTGTACCCTCATTTAAAATTTGTGAAAAGAAGCAGTGTTGGCTACCTCGTCCTCCTCAGGGCCAGATTAACGTAGGGGCTATTGGAGCTGCAGCTCCAGGCCCCTACCTTTATATAGGCCCCGGGTTGGCCATATTCACTGTTACCGCTCTTCTGTCACTTGTAAATACAGAAGTCTGGCTTCTATGCTCGCTTCCCCAGGCAGCTCCCTCAGAACCTCCCCACACAGCATGAAGGCCGGACAAGGAGGGACAGTTGCCGATGCATGGATGTGTTTATGGGCTTCAGAGACAGCATCCCATGTGGAATTAGGCATGCATGGCTGCACCCTTCCTCCTCTGGGTGCATGCCAAGGCACGGCCCTTAAGGCCCTTCAAAATCCTCAGCACCAAGCCCATGATGCTCTTAATCCGGCCCTGGTCCTCCTCCACCGCCGCTTCCACCTACACCGCCCATAGGTGTGCGCAGCCTATTGCATTATATTATATTAAATACACATGCATGTGTTTGCCTACATGTACATGGCCCCGATACATTACTCTCCCTGCTGGCAAAGAGAAATAGAGCAGAGCAGGTCCGAGGGAGATCTTTCCCATCTCCTCACTGGCAAACAGAGCGATAATGCTATGTGCCCTAGGTAATTAGGGTGTGCCCAGGTACACCCGGCACACCCTGTGCACACGCCTATTACACCGCCACATCCACCACCACCTCAACCTCCCTCCTACTCCATATGGGCCTCGTCCTTCAAAGATGAAGAACATTGTTTTATTTTTCTGGGTTTTTTTTTGTTGTTTTAAGTTATTTCCCTATCCACATTTGTTTGCAGAGCACTTGCCATGCTCTTAACTACGTTTTCTGCCATTTGCAGCAGTCTAGCCCTTTCCATTGGTGTTTTAGAGCCATTTTAGTGCCTGAAAGTTCGGGTCCCCATTGACTTCAATGGGGTTCGGTGTCCGGGAAAAGTTCGGCAAAAGTCCGGGACACGGACCCGGACTTTTTTTTAAAGTTCGGCCGAACCCGCCGAACACGGACATCCAGGTGTCCGCTCAACTCTAGTTGTGTACATTCAGAGTTTTGCTTGATGAAAAATAGAAACAATAGCTTTTTAATAGCTTTTATTTAGGATAAAGTTAGTTATCATTTCTCCCTTTCTACTTCCTGTTCTGGTGAAGATTGAAGGTGCGCCTTTATTTCTTATAGATAGCCCTGGCCTTGTATTTACCTGATCCAGCTAGGTCTAAATATGCTACTGGTGGTGTTATCCTTTTCAGATGAAGCTAATTGCTTTCACAGTTGCTCTCTTTCATTGTGAAGTGAACCAAGTTTTACTGGCCTGCAGACAATCTGTAAGGGCAGCCCTGTAAGTATAGGGGCCTGCATCAAAGGACTTTTATTGGCTTCAAGTGGGTATTGCATTTTCATACAAGTCTATATGAATACAAAGCCTGCTTAAAGCAGGTCAAATGCAGATCAGAAGAAAGTCAACTGCAGGTCAAATACACCTGTCAATCATTTCTAAAGTATCTCAGAAGCAGCTCAAACTGATGTCAAACTGATTCAATTGACACAGTCCCAAAGCCTATTGATAAAACCCTAAAGCTTGGCTTTGTCTTTAATTTATAACTATCGGTAGTAGTGGAGTAGAGTAGAGAAATGTTGGGCGAATGGTTCGGGCCAAGCAGCAGTTCAGCCAGAACATCACCTGTTTGCTCGTTCTGTGAATTTGCAGGCCGCTTCGCTATATGTTTTCTGAGTGCCCCATAATGCACTGCGCACTTCACAGTGCATTCTAGGACCGTAATTGGATGAAGCCTTGCACCCGACCGCTGGTGAAGTGCAAGACTTTGCCAATTAGGGCACAGAGCACTGATTTGGAGAAAAGGAAGATTACTTTGTCCAATCACAGCTCAGTGCTCATAGTCCCACCCAACACTATAAATGGTTCCTTCCCACAGGAAGCTTTTTTCAGTGTGTTGTTGGAGATAGTGATGGACGAACATTGGCCGGGCGGTTCGCGATCGCCAGCCGCAAATTTTCTCAAAAGTCCGCGAACCGCGAGTTCGCGGCGGGCCCCATTGACTTTAATGGGAGGCGAACTTTAAAAACCTTTAGGTCATATTTGCACCACAAAAGACGTACTAGCTGTGCACAAATAGTCCCAGCACATGGACAATGTCATAACAGAAGTATTGCAAAAAAAAGTTGCCCTAAATTTATTTATTTTTTTCACAGCAAAAAATATATATTTTTTTTCATGAATCAGCCAGAACCGACAGCAGCCGGTAAATACATTGTCTAATACATATAGGGTCCATTCACACATCTGTAAAATGGGTCCGCATCCAGTCCACAATTTTGCGGAACCTTTACAGACCCATTGTTTTTCATTTCCAGTCTGAAAAATTAGGCATTCACAGGATAAAGAAGTAAGTGTTGGTTATTCCAGGCCCCAAAAATGAACCCACATGCGTTTACCTGACAGCTAAGAACGTAGTATTCTGTGGCTGAAGGTACATTAGGCATTCACAGGTAACTAACGTAAGTGTCGGCCATAAAAGGCACCAAAAAATAGCCCACATGGGTTTACCTGACAGCTAAGAATGTAGTATTCTGTAGCTGAAGGTACATTAGGCATTCACACAGTATAGAGAAGTAAGTGTCGGCCTGTATAGGCTGCAAAAATTAGCTCACATGGTTTGAACTGACAGTAAAAAACATTGTTTTTGATGGCTAGAGGTATGGTAGGCGTTCACAGTACACAGAACCGTAAGTGTCGGCCTGTATAGGCTCCAAAAATTAGCTCACATGGTTTGAACTGACAGTAAAAAACATTGTTTTTGATGGCTAGAGGTATGGTAGGCGTTCACAGTACACAGAACCGTAAGTGTCAGCCTGTATAGGCTCCAAAAATTAGGGTCAAAGTTCTTCTGAATGAAAAAGAGAAAGGCGGCGCGGACATATTCGCGAAAATCTGCAAAAGTCAGACTTTTTGCGAATTTGCGAACAAGCAAAATTTGCCGCGAACCGACCGCCGGGCGAACCGCAAGGCCATCTCTAGTTGGAGATAGATAGAGCAGTGCTCAGTTTGCTACTAGGGAGTGTGTGTTCACTTACTTTGACTTTTTTTTACAATACACTAATGGGGGGTGAGTCTATGTAAAGGATTTTTAAGTCCTCAGTTTTTTATGTCCCTCTCAGTCTGTGACACGCTGTCACATATTGTGCAGCTATTCTCACCATTGGCTCCTCTTCTCCCAGTAGGATTTGGAGTTTCTTCTTCTCTTCTATAGAATTGAAGTCCGGGATGAGAGCGGAGAGTCTCTGGAAGTGAGTGTCCCTCACTGATGAGTACTTAGGGCACTGTAGCAGGAAGTGGTCCTCGTCCTCCAGGACTCTTCTAGTGTTAGGATTGACTACCATGTCCAATATGACTGATTTGGAGGTGTTAATTCTGTAGTAGGATATCTTACTAAAGTTTTGCAGGATGCGGTGCGTTACGGGGAGGGATAGTGCTGGATTTGTTAATATCAATATGATGTCATCGGTGAACAGATTTATCTTGTGAAGTTTGAAAAGAGAATACTCAGATGTCTTTGTTGGAACGGATAGATTCTGCTAATGGTTTGATTAGTAGATTAAATATTGTAGGAGACAGGGGGCATCCCTGTCGAGTCCCATTTGATATACAAAATGATTTGGGCAGAGTTCCTGATAAGAGGATCTGTGCTTTGGGGTTTGAGTACAGTGCTAAAATTGCAGAGAGTATGGATCCGATTAGATCATATCTAGACAGTCTTGGGCACATACTCCCAGTGAACCCTATCAAATGCCTTCTCCGCATTCAGTGCTAGGAGTAAGGAAGGGGTTTGTGTCCTCTCTGCGTAGTGTACAATATCAACTACTCTCCTACTCACATTTGAGGTTTGGCTTCCTGTGATGCATCCCATCTGGTCTTTTTTTACCAGGTATGGGAGTACCACTTGGAGGGGTTTCACTAATAATTTCGCAAAAATTTTAGCGTCAGTGTTTAAGAGGGATATAGGGTGAAAATTAGCGGGCGTGGAAGGGTCTTTCCCTGGTTTGCGAATAGTGACTATATATGCTCCCAGCATCTCTTGTGGTAAGGAAGTTGTTGCTGTTGCTTTGGTAAAGACTTCTGTTAGGTGGGGGCTTACAAATTGGTGGTATAGTTTATAGCATTCATTAGGAAATCCATCTGGACCAGGTGATTTTCCATTTGGTAAGGATAGTATAACCTTAGACACCTCCGGGAATGGTGAGTTAATTGGGAGTTAAGGGTTTGCACTTGGTCCCCTGAGAGGAGTGGTAACTTAACAGAATCTAAAAATTTGTTTATATCGTGTGTTAATGGTTGGCTCACTTCAGGGTTATCTTTTCTTTTAAGTTATACAGTGCGCTATAGTAGTTAGCAAACTCATCTGATAGCATTTGGGGATGTGTTATTTTGTGCTTTATTGTAGGATGAGTCAAATGTGATATTCTGGATTTAGCTTGTTTAATTTTAACTTTATTTGCCACGTATTTCCCTGCTTTATTTGCTTGTATATAATAATTTTGTTTTCAGGGTGCTTAAGTGTTTGTCATATTGTTCAGAGAGTAAGGTTCTTAATTCCTGTCTCAACTTAAGGAGGGAATAGGAATCTGATACTGTGGGTGAGTGTTTATTTTTAGTCTCAAGAGTGTGAATCTGGGATAAGAGCACTGTTAGTTTTTGATTATGTAGCCTCTTTAGCCTAGCATTTTTTTGGATGCACACTCCTCTCATGAAGGCTTTGTGTGCCCCCCAGAGTACCCAAGAGTCTGTAACTGAGTGGGAATTATTCTGTAAAAATTCCTGGAGATGTTGGAAGATATGGTTGCCACTCCGGTATCTTGAAGGGTTCTAATATTACATTGCCATATTGTTTTTTACCCTAGAAGTACTTTCTCCTCAATGACCATTTCAACCACCGCGTGGTCTGACCACGTGATATCTTTGATGGCGAGGAGGGTGCCCTCCCCAGTAGTTGGATATCCATAACAAAAAGGTCTATTCGAAAATAGGAATGATGTCTGGAGGAGTAAAACATATAATCCTTTTCAGAGGCATTTTGACACCTCCAGATATCATATAGTTGTTCTGTATGCAACAAGTGCCTCAGGGAGACTGGTCGACCCCGGGCAGGAGATGTAGAGACCATCCCGGGATTGACCGTTAAATTAAAATCATTACATAGCAATAAGTTACCATACTTAATTTTAGATACTTGCTTAAGTAATCTGCGAAGAAAACGTAGCTGATGTGAGTTGGGCGCATACAAAGATACCAAAGTCAATGGAGAATTGTTAATATCACAGGTAAGTATGATATAACGTTCTTCCTTGTCCAAGATAGAGTTCCTCAGTTTAAATGTGACTATGTTCTTGAAGGCTATCATAACCCATTTCCTCTTCTCCGATGCACTTTCTAAGAACACATGAGGGAAGTCTTTATGTTCACATTCAGGGTGGTTCTGGGTTTGAAAGTGGGTCTCCTGGACCGCTACAATATCTGCTCTGCTAGAGGAAACTTCCTTACATAGCAAAAATCTCTTGGCCGGGTTATTTAGTCCATTAGCGTTAATAGATAGGCACTTAATAGGCATATCATTGCGGAAGGTGGGATATGAGTGGATTCGCTGCTTTGTAATGGAAAGTGCTCTTGAGCGTTCAGTCAGATACGGCAGAGGATGTGGTAGGGAGGATTAGGGGAATAAGATTTTGTATTCTCGAGCGTTCTTCTTCTATAGGTGTAGCTACAAAGTCCATAGGATAAACCAAATGAACCAGGAACAGATATAGAAAAGGTTAAACATAAAAAGAGGACCACCTAGGCAGTCTGGTAACAGATACCACTGTTAAGGCAACATAGGGGGCCAGCGGGATGCGTCATCACCAGGGACTTGAGAGATGTTGCTTATTCATTATGATGTTTGGGTACCACCTTAAACGTTTTTCTTCTTCGTGGATCGTTTAAGGGATACTTGCCATTCGTTGTTCAGGGGAACCGGGGCTTGTGCCTGGGTTGTAGGACTCTGAATTGGAGGGATTATTCCCCATTGTGGAAGCTCTTGAAGACCTTTGTACAGGGTCGTGATTAGTGTTGTGGAGCCAATATGTGTGATAGAGAGGGATGCTGGGTATTTCCACTTATGAGGAATATTGTGGTTCCTCATTGCCTTAGTGATTGTAGCCAAGTTTCTTCTACTCTGCAGAGTATGTCTAGAGAGGTACGGGAGTAGTTGTAGGCCTGAGTATTCCTCTGGAACACTATTCAATTGTCTGAAGGCCGATGTAATTTTCTCCTTTGATTGAAAAAAATGGACTCTGAGTAAAACGTCTCTGGGCAGATCCTGGGCCGCAAAAGAAGGTTTGGGTAATCTGTGGATTCTGTCAATTGACAGTTCTGCTGCAGATAGAGATGGCACCAAGGAAGAAAAGAGAGAGGTGACATATTGTAATAAATGGGTAGAGGGTACAGCTTCTGGTATTCCTCCTATCTTTATGTTGTTCCTCCTGGACCTTTTTTTCCAGGTCTATCAGCCTTCGCTTTAAGCCATGCTATATCCTCAGTGTGTGCGTTCCACCATGCAGTTAAACAAGGAAGTGTATGTTGCCAGTGAGGATTCAACTGTGTCTATCCTGTCCTCTAGGGAGTGTATTTCTTGCTTGATTTGTTTCATACAGTCAAAAATATCAGAGTGCAGGGAGGACCTCAGGAATAGTAACATGTCCTTCAATACTGTATCGGATACTGGTTGTCCCATTGTTGAAAAAGCAGCAATGGGGTCTAGTGCAGGATGTGAAAGGCCTAGTGAGTGAACTTGTGCAGGGCCTTGTTCCATACCTGCTTCCAGTGTTTGCCATTGTGGCGAGTCCTAGTGAGGCTTTGCTTTCACTGGGCTCCTGGAGGAGGGAGAGGAAGAACCTAAATATCCCCCACTGTCTGGATAGCCAACTCGCCGGGTGTTTAGGGCAGAAAATGTATTGGCTTGTGTCCCATGATCCGCTCCTCATTGCCGTTGCAGCCACGGATCGCCGCCATTTTGGTGAAGCCTTGAAGAAACCCGCAAGTTTATTCACTTGCTGTGGTTCCTTCTTGCGGTGTTTCATGTCGGCTGGCTTTGTGAGGCTTTGAACATGGTCTGTGGCTGTCAGTGCGGCTGGTAGTTCCTGCTACAAGCTGATGTCCCGGGTGGCCGAGCGGCTCTAGTTTTGTGGCTATTCTCCTTTCCGGAAGCCACACCCCCAGTTAAACTCTAGCTCTGAAGGCATGTTAACTGGTGTCATTGTTTTTGGAAAGAGTGCTAAATGTAAATGTTTGATATTGATTAGATTTAGCAGAGAGTGCATATGAAAAACTGTTCACCTTTCAATGGTATGGGCTAGTAAAACTGCAAACTTTGACGGCGAGATCTCGATCTGAAGTGCAGCCACCAACAATCCAAAAGTAAAATATACATTTTTGGGTGGAGCTATTGCGGCAAAAGGAGCTATTTACATGTTTTATTTGACTTTGTTTAGTAGCATTAAATGGCATGGAAACAGAAATGGTGACTTTGTTCAATATGGGAATAACATCAGAGACATCTAATTATAGAAAAGTAAATTTGACATCTGCCATGGGAATATATTTGAAGTAGTCATAATGGATGATATAAATGATTACCTCTTTGACAATAATATTATCTGCGAGTGTCAGCATTGCTTTATGAGATATCAATCACATCTAACTAATTTACGTTATTTTTGTTAAGATATTAGTACATTCCGGGACCAGAGCATTTGAATGATGTTGTCTGTTTGAATTTCAGAAAAGCTTTTGATACTGTTACACACCGCAGAGTACTGTGTACAATAAAATCTGAGTCTGCTGATTCCTTATTTTGAAAATGCATTGCTTAAAGCCTAACTACACCCAGAACTTTTTTTTCTAAATTTCAGATAGGGAAAGATTAGAACCTCCACAATGAGGGAAAAAGTGTTCCCTCTTACTGCTATTCTGGTAGCAACCATTACATTTTGCTTACCCCTCATTGCTCACCAGGATGAATAGTCAATGCTGATCTCTCTACTAAGAACACAAACAGAAATAAAAATTGACAGAGGTCCTAACCTTTCCTCACCCTATCCAAAACTATAAAAAAAAAAAAAATTCTGGCTGGAGTTTTGCTCTAACTTGTATGTTTAGCCAATTATTTTTATAGGGTAAGGAAGGATTGGAAACCCTATCAGGGTTTTTACAACTATCCGGGGCTCCATTATGGAGAGTGTCCCTTTACATACTGTTCCAGTGACCACAGTTTTACCAGACAAGATGGGAGGGAGAATCTTTAACAGCAAAACAGAGTTAACAAAAATGTATTTTTTTTTACTAGAGTAGGGGTAGGCTAGAACTATTTTATTTCTGTTTGTGATTAGAGATGTCCTGAACTGTTCGCCGGCGAACAGTTCCCGGCGAACTTTGCATGTTCGCGTTCGCCTCGGTGGGCGAACATATGCGATGTTCGGTCCACCTCCTATACATCATCATTGAGGCAAACTTTGACCCTGAACCTCACAGTCAGCAGACACATTCCAGGCCAATCAGCATACCTCCCTCCCACACCCTCCCACCTCCTATAAATAAGCAAGGGCAGCATCCATCTTAGATCATTCTGAAGCAGTGTGTTAGTGAGAGCAGGGAGAGTGCTGCTGCTGCTGCTGTTAATAGCTAGGGACAGTTGTTAGTCAGTGTTCCCGGTCTTGTTAGTCAGTGTTCTTGGTACTCTCCTGCTGTAAGGACAGCACCCCAAAAAGCCCTTCTTAGGGCTGGTATTTGAGTTTTTTTTTTGGAGATATATATATATATATATATATATATATATATATTGTCCCCAAAAAGCCCTTTTTAGGGCTGGTATTTGTGTAATTTATATATATATATATATATATATATATATATATATATATATATATATATTGTCCCCAAAAGCCCCTTTTAGGGCTGGTATTTGAGTATTTTTTTTCTATATATTTATCAGGCATTTTTGGAAACAGGCATGACTTTTTTGGGATTAGTGTCGGGGGGGGGGGGGGGGTCTAAAAAGTGTACCTGTGAAGTTTAAGCTCTGTAGCATGCCCAGAACCAGAAAAAAAAGATCATATAGGTGTAAAAGGAGGGTTCCCACCATCCCTGCTCTACTGAAAAATGATCTTTTTTTCTGGTTCTGGAATGCTACAGAGCTGAAACTTCACAGGTAGACTTTTTAGACCCCCCAGACACTAAATCACACAAAAAAGTTCTTAAAAATTGTCATTTTTGATAGAGAGCCAATTATTGGAAAAATTAAAAAAAAAATAAAAAAAAAAATTCTTTGGATTTTTTGTCTGGGGGGTCTAAAAAGTGTACCTGTGAAGTTTCAGCTCTGTAGCATGTCCAGAACCAGAAAAAAAAATAGAATTAGGGTTAGGGCTAGGGTTAGGGCTAGGGTTAGGGTCAGGGCTAAGGTTAGGGTTATTTTTAGTGCTTAGGGTTAGAGATGTACCGAACTGTTCGCCGGCGGACAGTTCCCGGCGAACTTAGCATGTTCGCGTTCGCAGCTGCGGGCGAACATATGCGATGTTCGGTCCGCCCCCCATAATACATCATTGAGGCAAACTTTGACCCTGAACCTCACAGTCAGCAGACACATTTCCAGCCAATCAGCATACCTCCCTCCCACACCCTCCCACCTCCTATAAATAAGCAAGGGCAGCATCCATCTTAGATCATTCTGAAGCAGTGTGTTAGTGAGAGCAGGGAGAGCTGCTCCTGCTGCTGCTGTTAATAGCTAGGGACAGTTGTTAGTCAGTGTTCCTGGTCTTGCTAGTCAGTGTTCTTGGTCCACTATTGCTGTAAGGACAGCATCCTGACAGCACCCCAAAAAGCCCTTCTAAGGGCTGGTATTTGTGTAATTTTTTATATATATATATATATATATATATATATCTAGTGTCCCCAAAAGCCCTTTTAAGGGCTGGTAATTGAGTTTTTTCTTTATATATATATATATATATCTATTGTACACTGCAGTTGCCTGCCCGCTGTGTGTGAGAGGCCACAGACCCACCACAGACTGTACTGTGTGCACACCACACTCATTTCGGGTGGCACAGGCACAGTACCTTGCATTTTAAAAAATATATATTTTTTTCCTCTGTCATAATTGCAGTGAGTGCTGTGTCAGGTCCACAGAGTGCACTGTACCCACTGCAGTGCACTGCCCACCACTGATATATATACGGTGGCACAGCATCTTGTTGCAAATTGAAAAAAAAAAAATATTTTTTATTATTGCAGTTGCCTGGGCTGCCAGTGACTGTCAGGTCCACAGAGTGTACTGTGCCCACTGTAGTGCCACTGCGTGCCCACCCACCACTGATATATATACGGTGGCACAGCAGCTTGCAAAGTAAAAATATATATATTTTTTTTATAATTGCAGTTGCCTGGGTGCCAGTGACTGTCAGGTCCACAGAGTGTACTGTGCCCACTGCAGTGCCACTGCCCACCCACCACTGATATATACGGTGGCAGGCATGACTTTTTTTGGATTAGTGTCTGGGGGGGTCTAAAGCGTACCTGTAAAGTTTCAGCTCTGTAACATGTCCAGAACCAGAAAAAAAAGATCATATAGGTGTAAAAGGGGTTCCCACCATCCCTGCTCTACTGAAAAATGATCTTTTTTTCTGGTTCTGGACATGCTACAGAGCTGAAACTTCACAGGTACACTCTTCACAGGTACACTTTTTAGACCCCCTAGACACTAAATCACACAAAAAAAGTTCTTAAAAATTGTCATTTTTGATAGAGAGACAATTATTGGAAAAATTAAAAAAAAAAAACTTAAAAAAAAAAAAAATTTCTTTGTATTTATTGTCTGGGGGGTCTAAAAAGCGTACCTGTGAAGTTTCAGCTCTGTAGCATGTCCAGAACCAAAAAAAAAGATCATATAGGTGTAAAAGGGGTTCCCACCATCCCTGCTCTACTGGAAAATGATATTTTTCTCTGGTTCTGGACATGCTACAGAGCTGAAACTTCACAGGTACACTTTTTAGACCCCCTAGACACTAAATCACACAAAAAAGTTCTTAAAAATTGTCATTTTTGATAGAGAGCCAATTATTGGAAAAAAAAAAAATTTCTTTGGATTTATTGTCTGGGGGGTCTAAAAAGTGTACATGTGAAGTTTCAGCTCTGTAGCATATCCAGAACCAGAAAAAAAATAGAATTAGGGTTAGGGCTAGGGTTAGGGTTAGGGCTAGGGTCAGGGCTAAGGTTAGGGTTATTTTTAGTGCTTAGGGTTAGAGGGTTAGAGTTAGAGGGGTAGGGGTAGGGCTACTAACTCTAACCCTAAGTATCTCACCGTAACCCTAACCCTAGCCCCTAACCCTAACCCTCTAACCATAACCCTAACCCTCTAACCTTAACCCCAACCCTCTAAGCCTAGCCATAAAAATAACCCTAACCCTAAACCTAACCCTAGCCCTAACCCTAACCCTAACCCTAGCCCTAACCCTAGCCCTAAGCCTAACCCTAGCCCTAACCCTAATTCGTATTTTTTTCTGGTTCCGGATATGCTACAGAGCTGAAACTTCACAGGTACACTTTTTAGACCCCCCAAATGCTAAATCCAATAATTTTTATTTTTATTTTTTTTTTAATTTTTCCAATAATTGGCTCTCTAACAAAAAATTACAATTTTTAAGAACTTTTTTTGTGTGATTTGGTGTCTGGGGGGTCTAAAAATTGTACCTGTGAAGTTTCAGCTCTGTAGCATGTCCAGAACCAGAAAAAAAATTAGAATTAGGGTTAGGTCTAGGGTTAGGGTTAGGGCTAGGGTTAGGGTTATTTTTAGTGCTTAGGGTTAGACGGTTAGGGTTAGAGGCGTAGGGGTAGGGTTACTAACTCTAACCCTAAGTATCTCACCATAACCCTAACCCTAGCCCCTAACACTAAACCTAACCCTAACCCTTAAAGCCCAGTTCCTGTCCCATTTTGGTCGGTTCTGGTCTGTTTGCGGTTGTTTGCGGTGCGTTAAACGGGGAGTTTGGTCTGTCACTGTGAAGCGGGCGTAACCCTTACACTACCTGATCGATACAACATCATACCTGATCGTATACACACACTGGATGTTTTAAAGCACGTTATTCCAAACAATTTAGGAATGTTAGGTGATTTATGCCCTTTATGGAATAAAACCCGACTCTGCGTCAACTACGTAATTTTCCATGGGAGTTTTGCCATGGATCCCCCTCCGGCATGCCACAGTCCAGGTGTTTGTCCCCTCGAAACAACTTTTCCATTACTATTGTGGCCAGAAAGAGTCCCTGTGGGTTTTAAAATTCGCCTGCCTATTAAAGTCTATGGCGGCTCGCAATGTTCGCCGGTTCGCGAATTTTATGTTCGCGACATCACTACTTAGGGTTAGATGGTTAGGGTTAGAGGGGTAGGGGTAGGGTTACTAACTCTAACCCTAAGTATCTCACCGTAACCCTAACCCTATCCCCTAACACTAAACCTAACCCTCTAACCATAATCCTAACCCTCTAACCTTAAACTTAACCCCCTAACCCTAGCCCTAACCCTAAACCTAGCCCTAACCCTAACCCTAATTCATATATTTTTTTTCTGGTTCTGGGCATGCTACAGAGCTGAAACTTCACAGGTACACTTTTTAGACCCCCCAGACACTAAATCCAAAGAAAAAAAAAAAAAATTTTATATTTTTTTTTTTGATTTTTCCAATAATTGGCTCTCTATCAAAAATGACAATTTTTAACCACTTAAGCCCCGGAGGATTTGGCTGCTAAACGACCAGAGGGCATTTTGCGATTCGGCACTGCGTGACTTTAACGGACAATTGCGCGGTCGTGCGACGCTGTACCGAAACGAATTTGGCGTCCTTTTTTTCCCACAAACAGAGCTTTCTTTTGGTGGTATTTGATCACCTGTGCGATTTTTTGATCACGCGCTATAAACAAAAAAAGAGCGTAAATTTTGCAAAAATAGCAATATTTTTCCCTTTTTTTTATATGAAATTCCCCCAAAAAAAAATGTAAAAATCAAAATTTTTTAATATTTTCGGCCAATTTGTTTTATGCTACCTATGTTTGGTAAAAAAAATCGCAAAAAGCGTATTTTGATTGGTTTGCGCAAAAGTTATTGCGTTTACTAACAAAGGGAAAGATTTTTGTCATTTTTGTTGTTTTTTTTTTTAACGCGTAATGGCGGCGATCTGCGATTTTTTTTGCGGTACTGCGACATTGCGGCGGACAGATCGGACCCTTGACTGACATTTTTGACACTTTTGGGGTTACCAGTGACATTTCTACAGTAATCAGTGCTATACATATGCACTGTTACTGTAAAAATGCACTGGTAGTGAAGGGGTTAACTTTATTTGAGAGGGAGGGGCTGTGTGTGTCCCTAGGGGCGTGATTCTAACTGTGATTGGCTGTGGCTTCAACTGTATGAGGAGTGATCAATGGATCTACATAGTAGATCCATGTGATCAGCTCTCATACAGAGAGGAGAATGACAGGCAGCTTGTTTACACAAGCTGCCTGACTATCTCCCTCTCCCCCGCCGATCGCAGAGTGGCCGGCGGCGATCGGGTCCGCCGGTCACGCGCGCGGGGGGGTCCGTGACCACGCGGGAGCGGGAGCGCGCCTCCGGCGGCGCGCGCTCGCTCCCTAAACCCTCACAGGCGAGCGACGTAGACCTACGTCACTTTGCCTGTGAGGGGCTGACCGCCCACGTAGATAGTCGTGCGGCGGTCGGCAAGTGGTTAAGAACTTTGTTTGTGTGATTTGGTGTCTGGGGGGTCTAAAAAGTGTACCTGTGAAGTTTCAGCTCTGTAGCATGTCCAGAACCAGAAAAAAAATAGAATTAGGGTTAGGGCTAGGGTTAGGGTTAGGGCTAGGGTTAGGGTCAGGGCTAAGGTTAGGGTTATTTTAATGCTTAGGGTTAGAGGGTTAGGGTTAGAGGGGTAGGGGTAGGGTTACTAACTCTAACCCTAAGTACCTCACTGTAACCCTAACCCTATCCCCTAACACTAAACCTAACCCTAACCCTCTAACCATAACCCTAACCCTCTAACCTTAACCCTAACCCTCTAAGCCTAGCCATAAAAATAACCCTAACCCTAAACCTAGCCCTAACCCTAACCCTCTAACCTTAAACTTAACCCCCTAACCCTAGCCCTAACCCTAGCCCTAACCCTAATTTATATATATATATTTTTTAATCTTTCCAATAATTGGCTCTCTATCAAAAATGACAATTTTTAAGAACTTTTTTTGTGTGATTTGGTGTCTGGGGGGTCTAAAATGGTGTACCTGTAAAGTTTCAGCTCTGTAGCATGTCCAGAACCAGAAAAAAAATTAGAATTAGGGTTAGGTCTAGGGTTAGGGTTAGGGCTAGGGTTAGGGTTATTTTTAGTGCTTAGGGTTAGACGGTTAGGGTTAGAGGCGTAGGGGTAGGGTTACTAACTCTAACCCTAAGTATCTCACCATAACCCTAACCCTAGCCCCTAACACTAAACCTAACCCTAACCCTTAAAGCCCAGTTTCTGTCCCATTTTGGTCGGTTCTGGTCTGTTTGCGGTTGTTTGCGGTGCGTTAAACGGGGAGTTTGGTCTGTCACTGTGAAGCGGGCGTAACCCTTACACTACCTGATCGATACAACATCATACCTGATCGTATACACACACTGGATGTTTTAAAGCACGTTATTCCAAACAATTTAGGAATGTTAGGTGATTTATGCCCTTTATGGAATAAAACCCGACTCTGCGTCAACTACGTAATTTTCCATGGGAGTTTTGCCATGGATCCCCCTCCGGCATGCCACAGTCCAGGTGTTTGTCCCCTCGAAACAACTTTTCCATTACTATTGTGGCCAGAAAGAGTCCCTGTGGGTTTTAAAATTCGCCTGCCTATTAAAGTCTATGGCGGCTCGCAATGTTCGCCGGTTCGCGAATTTTATGTTCGCGACATCACTACTTAGGGTTAGATGGTTAGGGTTAGAGGGGTAGGGGTAGGGTTACTAACTCTAACCCTAAGTATCTCACCGTAACCCTAACCCTATCCCCTAACACTAAACCTAACCCTCTAACCATAATCCTAACCCTCTAACCTTAAACTTAACCCCCTAACCCTAGCCCTAACCCTAAACCTAGCCCTAACCCTAACCCTAATTCATATATTTTTTTTCTGGTTCTGGGCATGCTACAGAGCTGAAACTTCACAGGTACACTTTTTAGACCCCCCAGACACTAAATCCAAAGAAAAAAAAAAAATTTTATATTTTTTTTTTTGATTTTTCCAATAATTGGCTCTCTATCAAAAATGACAATTTTTAAGAACTTTGTTTGTGTGATTTGGTGTCTGGGGGGTCTAAAAAGTGTACCTGTGAAGTTTCAGCTCTGTAGCATGTCCAGAACCAGAAAAAAAATAGAATTAGGGTTAGGGCTAGGGTTAGGGTTAGGGCTAGGGTTAGGGTCAGGGCTAAGGTTAGGGTTATTTTAATGCTTAGGGTTAGAGGGTTAGGGTTAGAGGGGTAGGGGTAGGGTTACTAACTCTAACCCTAAGTACCTCACTGTAACCCTAACCCTATCCCCTAACACTAAACCTAACCCTAACCCTCTAACCATAACCCTAACCCTCTAACCTTAACCCTAACCCTCTAAGCCTAGCCATAAAAATAACCCTAACCCTAAACCTAGCCCTAACCCTAACCCTCTAACCTTAAACTTAACCCCCTAACCCTAGCCCTAACCCTAGCCCTAACCCTAATTTATATATATATATTTTTTAATCTTTCCAATAATTGGCTCTCTATCAAAAATGACAATTTTTAAGAACTTTTTTTGTGTGATTTGGTGTCTGGGGGGTCTAAAATGGTGTACCTGTAAAGTTTCAGCTCTGTAGCATGTCCAGATCCAGAAAAAAAAATAGAATTAGGGTTAGGGCTAGGGTTAGGGCTAGGGTTAGGGTTATTTTTAGTGCTTAGGGTTAGAAGGTTAGGGTTAGAGGCATAGGGGTAGGGTTACTAACTCTAACCCTAAGTATCTCACCATAACCCTAACCCTATCCCCTAACACTAAACCTAACCCTAACCCTTAAAGCCCAGTTCCTGTCCCATTTTGGTCGGTTGTGTTCTGTTTGCGGATGTTTGCGGTGCGTTAAACGGGGAGTTTGGTCTGTCACTGTGAAGCGGGCGTAACCCTTACACTACCTGATCGATACAACATCATACCTGATCGTATACACACACTGGATGTTTTAAAGCACGTAATTCCAAACAATTTAGGAATGTTAGGTGATTTATGCCCTTTATGGATTAAAACCTGACTCTGTGTCAACTACGTAATTTTCCATGGGAGTTTTGTCATGGATCCTCCTCCGGCATGCCACAGTCCAGGTGTTAGTCCCCTTGAAACAACTTTTCCATCACTATTGTGGCCAGAAACAGTCCCTGCTGGTTTTAAAATTCGCCTGCCTATTGAAGTCTATGGCGGTTCGCAATGTTCGCCGGTTCGCGAACATTTGCCGATGTTCGCTTTCGCCGTTCGCGAACATTACATTTTATGTTCGCGACATCACTATTTGTGATAAGTGTGATACATAGGCTGCTAGAATGGATTTATTTGATAATGCTAGTGACTGACTAGCATGCTGACCTTCTGGCTTCAATACTTTTTAGACAGAAAGCAACACCTAATATGCATTGTGTTCTGGGTCAGTTGCTCTGAAGGTATTGATGCCAAAAGAACAGTATTACAGCAAGATTGATAGCATTTTTAGTAGCTCATCAATGGCAACCTTAGTACTTTAAAGTTTAATTTAGCCCCTTCCTGCCTATGATTTGTTTATTAACATTCCCCAGTACAACTACCTGTGCTCAGAATACATTATAAACAACCTCCCCTTTTAAAGCATGCAGCCAATATTTTGCAAGGCTGCTGGCTCTCAATGTCAGGGACAGTCAGGGTCCTTATTTGAAGATGTTTCTGATCATATGATTACTATGTCATCTATGAAAAATGGAAGCCTTCTGTCTGCAGCTAACACTCCAGTTAACACTTTATAATTTGTAGTTGCAGGAAACAGTTTTCACAGGAACATTTCACATCAGTGAATAAAAGATTACCATTGTAAGCACTGTCACTGTTAAATTGTTTGTCTAAGTCCTGCTACTTTGTCTGGACAGCTTGGTCTGTTAAAGGAAGTTGAAAAATAGTAGATTTACTGGCCGGATCACCAGGGTTAAATAAAGGAAAAAAGCTCCTTAACTTTCCTAGCGGTATTCTCGAGTGTGGCTCGGGGTTACATTTCATTGCCAAAAGCGGTAACCCCGAGCCACACTCGGGGTACCGCCAGAAGTATTGCTGGATCCTGGTAGAGGGGTTACTTACCTTGTCACCGGGATCCAGCGATGTATGCCGGCGGTGTGCGGCGGCGGATCTTCCTCCCGATGCTCTCTGTGCCTTGGCTTCCATCTCCTGTGATGTGACGCTTGCAGGGGGATGGAACTGGCGGCAAATTCAAAAGTAAAACACACCAAACACACTGATACATTGCAAAATAAAATAAATTCACATTAGATTGCCCCCCAGTGCCCTTTCCTGCCGTTTTACTGTACTTTTTATGTATATATAATATATATGTATATATATATATATATATATATACAAACCCAAATCCAAAAAAAGTTGGGAGACTGTACAAATTGTGAGTAAAAAAGGAATGGACTAATTTCCAAATCTCATAAAATTATATTTTATTCACAATATAATATAGATAACATATCAAATGTTGAAAGTGAGACATTTTGAAATTTCATGCCAAATATTGGCTCATTTTGGATTTAATGAGAGCTGCAGATTCCAAAAAAGTTGGGACAGGTAGCAATAAGAGGCCGGAAAAGTTAAATGTACATATAAGGAACAGCTGGAGGACCAATTTGCAACTTATTAGGTCAATTGGCAACATGATTGGGTATAAAAAGAGCCTCTCAGAGTGGCAGTGTCTCTCAGAAGTCAAGATGGGCAAAAGATCACCAATTCCCCCAATGCTGCAGAGAAAAATAGTTGAGCAATATCAGAAAGGAGTTTCTCAGAGAAAAATTGCAAAAAGTTTGAAGTTATCATCATCTACAGTGCATAATATCATTCAAAGATTCAGAGAATCTGGAGCAATCTGTGCGTAAGGGTCAAGGCCGGAAAACCATACTGGATGCTGGTGATCTTCGGCCCTTAGACGGCACTGCATCACATACAGGAATGCTACTGTAATGGAAATCACAACATGGGCTCAGGAATACTTCAAGAAAACATTGTTGGTGAACACAATCCACCGTGCCATTCGACTGTTGCCGGCTAAAACGCCAAAAAAGAAGCCATATCTAAACATGATCCAGAAGCGCAGGTGCTTTCTCTGGGCCAAGGCTCATGTAAAATGGACTGTGGCAAAGTGGAAAACTGTTCTGTGGTCAGACGAATCAAAATTTTATAGTTCTTTTTGGAAAACTGGGACGCCATGTCATCCGGACTAAAGAGAAGGACAACCCAAGTTGTTATCAGCGCTCAATTCAGAAGCCTGCATCTCTGATGGTTGCATGAGTGTGTGTGGCATGGGCAGCTTACACATCTGGAAAGGCACCATCAGTGCTGAAAGGTATATCCAAGTTCTAGAACAACATATGCTCCCATCCAGATGTTGTCTCTTGCAGGGAAGACCTTGAATTTTCCAACATGACAATGCCAGACCACATACTGCATCAATTACAACATCATGGCTGCATAGAAGAAGGATCAGGGTACTGAAATGGCCAGCCTGCAGTACAGATCTTTTACCCATAGAAAACATTTGGCGCATCATAAAGAAGAAGATGCCACAAAGAAGACCTAAGACAGTTGAGCAACTAGAAGCCTGTATTAGACAAGAATGGGAAACATTCCTATTTCCAAACTTGAACAACTTGTCTCCTCAGTCCCCAGATGTTTGCAGACTGTTATAAAAAGAAGAGGGGATGCCCCACAGTGGTAAACATGGCCTTGTCCCAACTTTTTTGAGATGTGTTGATGCCATGAAATTTAAAATCAACCTATTTTTCCCTTAAAATGATACATTTTCTCAGTTTAAACATTTGATATGTCATCTATGTTGTATTCTGAATAAAATATTGAAATGTGAAACTTCCACATCATTGCACTCTGTTTTTATTCACAATTTGTACAGTGTCCCAACTTTTTTGGAATCGGGTTTGCATATATATATATATATATATATATATATATATATATATATATATATATATATATATATATATATATATATATGTATATATATACAGTATGACATCACGGAGCTGGTGGATGTTAGAGACCTTGCGCTCCTCCACCTTCCTTTTGATCAAGCCACACAGCTGCTCAATGGGGTTTAGGTCTAGAGACATGCTTGGCCAGTCCAACAACTTTACCCGCAGCTTCTTTAGCAAGGCAGTGGTCATCTTGGAGGTGTGTTTAGGGTCATTATCATGTTTGGAATATTGCCTTGCGGCCCAGTCTCTGAAGGTAGGAGATCATGCTCAACCCCCATGTGAGGGTGTACTCACTTTTGTGAGATACTGTATATATATATATATATATATATATATATATATATATATGGCATAAGTTTATCTGGAAGCAAAAATAGTTGTTTTATACCCTTCTCCTTTCTATAATATGGTCTGAAAAGTCTCCCCCTACAAATGCAAGGGAAGTTCTCACATAAGATCCAAGTCAGATACTAGTGTGCCTCTAATCTCTTGTTGTGTTTTATTATATGCAATAATTCCCACAGTTCTTCATTTAAAAAAATATCCTTGTTTCTATTTAATCTATATTTTCTAGAGGGGTTTTGATTGAATTAGCAATTTTAATGTTAAAACTTTTATAACAAAAAATGTTAATCTATTGCAAGTAGTGAATAGGGGTGCATAACAGCCCTGGCAAAAATAGAAAATATTAATTTAATATATTTATCACTTACACTTTAAAACAGCTTTTACGGACTTCAGCACTGAAAATGTTGCATTAGAAGTCCAGCACTAATAAAAGCATGCCAGAACCACATACTATTCTTCTAATTAGCAGCATCCACTTCTGTCCAAATTATCATCTTGCTGATGAAAATTTGGTGCCTTATCCTTAGGCGTTATGAGGTTGGCAACGCAAAGGTACTTCATTGTCTGACATCTCTGTGAAGTTTTTCTATTCCTTTTTCTTTTGCATCCTTTTAAGTAACTTTCTGTTTTCATGATCTTGACGACCTTCAGCCTTGGCTTCTTTGAACAGGGAAGAGCCACCGCATGCAACCTTAGTCCTGAATGAAAGATCACACTGACAGTTGGGTACAACAGCTGGAGAGTATCCACCCAGTACAATACAAAGTAACTAAATAAATAAACTATACTGCAAATAAATAATGTAACCCAGAACTCCCCTTTTATACAACATCAGAGTGTTCAAAGGGAGGTGGAATAGGCATGAGCTCAGTGTTGTGCGCACAGTTTGTTTTATTCCCTGATTCAGTGTGAACACAATATTCCAAAGAGACATCCCATGAAACAACACAACTGAATGTGTTTTTATTACAGTAAATTTGAGCCATTATTGTTGAATGAACTACTGTTTGCCAGAGCACAAAATACAGAAGCATCATGTAACACAGAGGAGAACTCAAAGAAAAAAAAAAAAAACAGAAGAAATGGGAAAAAGGGAGGAAACAGGTTTAATTACTGATTTTTCCATTCCATATGTTCTGTGGCGCTTATCATCCACACTCTGCTGCATTTCATGTTTCCAGCGATCTAATGACTAGTGCACCAGGTAGCTGACAACATAGACAAATTGGAGTATACTTGCTGGAAATACTTGTATCTGACAACCTATGGCTAGGGTTCTGTGATTTCCTGCATAAAACTTCATAGACAGATTTATGTTGCAGGAGGATTTTTAATTCTGGGCCAGTTTTCAAAATATCTAGGTCCTTGTGTGTACAAAACATTCTGCAATTTTCATGTTGTATTAGACTTACCATTACTGTCATGTTCTGCAGTCTTAAGGCCCGTACACACGCACCAATTGTCGGCGGAACGATCGGCCGTCTTTTGTCCAGTGCTGTCGTGTAGGTTGAAAAGTGCTAAAGACTGCACATGAATTTTGTCGGCCAACAACAACTGACTGCAGAAGTGATGTCATGTGATGGTTAACTTTCCGTGTGTTTTTTCTTCTCTGAGCATGCCCAGTCTTGCTCATCTGCTTTTTGTCGGCCGAAATCTGTACTGACTGACAAACAATCGGCCGTTCTTTGTTGGCCTACAAAAATGTTATAGCCTGCACACCAGATTTTGTTCGGCCGAAAAGTCGCAGTCGGTTGTCGGAAGCATCATACTAACAAGCCGACAATCAGCCGATCGGATGTTGGCCGAATATTTACGGCCGACAATAGGTACGTGTGTACGGGCCTTAAATGTGGTAACAGTTCTCTTGATTCAGTTTGACCTGCTCAGTTTGACTAGGCCCATTGGCACTAGATGTAAGACTATTCTCTGTAAGTAAGCATAACTCTTTATGTGTGTGTCTTAATGTGCTGTGTTTATTTTGAAGTTAGTACGATGAACTAAGATTTATTATAATTCTTAGGTTATGTGCATAAGCCTGCACATTATGACTAAATTCATAAATGAATTGCTTTAGTTCAAGAGTCAATTCAAAGTAGTTCTTTGGTAACTCTTCTGAGCATCAGGAGAGGGCAGGTGATGGTTTCCTTTATTTGTAGCCCCTCCTGTAGTGATGCAATGGGTGGAGTCAGTGCTCTTTTATATGCAAGCTGTAGGTGGGGTGGGGCCAAGGGGAGTGGGGGTATGGAGAAGGATACCCCTGTTTAGCAAGAATTAGAGCTGTGCTGGAGGAGAAAGCCCTTTGCAGGGCTAAACTGTCAGGAAGGTTACTGAGGACCAGGGCTTTTTTTCAGCGGGAACGCGGGGGAACGCAGTTCCGGGGCCTCCAGCACTGAATGTATGTAATTGCAAGGAATGCAACATTGTCTATTGATGCTGGCTGCTGAGGGATCTATTGTTGCTGGTGATTATCTATTCCTGCAGGAGGGTTTATTGCTGCTGGGGAGGTCTAGTGTGGCTGCTGGGGGATATATTGTCTCTGGAAGAGATCTCATTTTGCAGGGGGGTCTATTGTTAATGGGGGGGTTCTTATGTTGCTTAGGGGTCAGTTGTTGCTGGGAGGGATCTACTCTTTATGGAGCAGTCTATTGTAGCTGGCTGCTGGAGGGTCTATTGATGCTGTCTGCTGGGAGATCTGTTGTTGCTGCTAGGGACCCAATGTCGCTGGCTGGATCTATTGCTGCTGGGGGGGTCTATTATTGTTGGCTGCAGGGGATCTATTTTACTGCTTTTTTGTTATCAATAAAAAAATCCATACAAATTGCTTAGTACCACAAATGTTACTTGGTTCTGTATTTTCTAAAAAGGTTGATCCTGGGAGGAAGGTAGTGGGTGGAACCAAGGAACGGTTCACGGAGGTAGGTAGGGGCGGAGACAAGGGGAAAGTCCGAAAAAGGGAGTTCCTGCACCTATTTTCTGAGAAAAAAAGCCCTGCTGAGGACACACCAGGGACAGAAAGAGAAACATTGTCACTCCTGACCTTCATCTAGGAGGCTCTGTGGCTTGGTGTAGGATGGCCTCAGGGCCAATGGAGAAGCACTGAATGTGTATGGAGGGAACACCCATGTGCAAGCCACCACTGAAAGAGACTGTAAAATCTGGGAAGAGGCTGCAATGGTACATGGTAACGTTAACAAGTGTTCTGCACTAGGAACTACTGTCAAGAAGTCAACTATGGAGGTATTTTGTTCTTCACTAGAGATTTCTGCGAGGACGTTGTGTTATTGACTGTCTACAGGAGATATACTGAAATGATGATTGAGTTGTACAGTAAAGTGCCTAAAATGCAACTGGACTGGACATTTGTTTATTCAGGATGGAGGAGGCAGGCCTCAGACCAGAAGAAGGTATAACACAAAATGAAAATGTATCCCTTAAACAACAGGTTGGTCAGTTGGTGACTATTTCATCCAAGAAGAGGTACAGTAGGTGATCATTTCCATACCTCTCAACTCATGTGGGTCATTTTTAGCTCAAAGAATGTAGAATATGACGTATCACTGCCACACCCCCAGTTATGCGCATAACACATTCATAAGAAAAAAAATATTGAATTATCCAACAGGTGATTTGTTTTTGTTTTTTTGCCACCACTACCTTTTCTTCATACTGGCTTTCAAAATACCAAAGGCAATCACTCAGAGGTTGGGTGAAAGGTTTAGTGTTGTTTAACACGTTTAAAGGTTACCTAGTGCATTTTTCTTTTGAAATCTGTATTTTGTGCCAAAAAGAGGGACAGCTAAAAGGAAAGAGAGAAAGACTGATTTTTTGACTAGTCCCTCCAAATAAGAACAGGTAGAGACTGTGCAATACAGCTTCTGTTTCTGCTACAGATTATGATACCAGTGTGTTCTGTAGCACAATGTAGTTATGTGCAGCTTAAGCTCTGATTTTATTGGTATTTCCTGTAAGCACCAGTGGCCATCTGGGATTAGGTCAGAGCTGATTCATCTTCAAAATGGCTCCCCTTGCTCCAGCAATAGATTTGCTATTATAATAAATTAAGGCGTGTGGACAGCTATACAGATTCCTGAGAACTGCTAGGATACAGTAATATCTATCAAATTCTGCACATGCATTCAAAAACTAAAAATTATGTGAATAAGACCCAAAGAGAGGAACCAGCATGGTTAGAGCTGTAACTGCCATAACACAGTTCTTACATCACATCATCACTGATTCTTTCATTAGTGAAATTTTGCTTATTTATAATTGATTTATTTTATTTTATTGGGTGTTCATTGTATTTACATTTTTTGGGGGGCTTTTATCATTATTTGTATACTGTCACTTTATTTAGTATTTTCCTTTTGTTCTCCAAGCCTTTTTTTCTGTGAAAAAAATACATAAAGCAATGAGGCTGATAAGTGTCTGTTTTCTGGGACAAGCATAGGTGCAGGATTGTTGAAAGTAGCCATTTAAAGCCCTTTAACCACTTTACCTCCGCTCACATGGAGGCTACTGCGGCACTTTGCCACGATCCCATCCAGCGACGTAGACCTACGTCGCTGGACTCCACCCCCTGTAGGCGGCGCTCGCGCGCCGCCGGAGGCGCACTCCCGCTGTTTTCATTCACAGCGGGAGTCGGGCCAGGGGAGGAGCAGCGGCGATCGCCGCTGCTCTTACCCGATCGTCGGGGATCGAGTCTGGAGATCCGCCCGCTGTGTGTAAACACAGCGGGCGGATCTCCATAGTGACAGGGAGTGACAGATCGGAGTGTTCAGCATAGCTGGACATCCGATCTGTCCCTGTCTCACAAAGTCACCTCCCCCCCACACGTCAGTAAGCACCAGGCAAACATTAACCCCTCCCTCTCCAATAAAATTAACCCCTTCACTGTCAGTGTCATTTTTACAGTAACAGTGCATATATATAGCACTGATTACTGCAGTAATGTCACTGGTACCCCCAAAAGTGTCAAAAATGTCAGTCAAGGGTCCGATCTGTCCGCCGCAATGTCGCAGTCCCGCAAAAAAAATCGCAGATCGCCACCATTACACGTTAAAAAAAAAAAAATGACAGAAATCTTTCCCGTAGTTAGTAAACGCAATAACTTTTGCGCAAACCAATCAAAATATGCTTATCGTGATTTTTTTTACCAAACATAGGTAGCAGAAAACAAATTGGCCAAAAATTTTAAAAAAATTTGATTTTTACATTTTTTTGGGGGGGAATTTCATATAAAAAAATGTGAAAAATATTGTTATTTTTTCAAAATAAACGCTCTTTTTTTGTTTATAGCACAAAAAGTAAAAATCGCATAGGTGATCAAATACCACCAAAAGAAAGCTCTGTTTGTGGGAAAAAAAGGACGTAAATTTCGTTTGGGTACGGCGTCGCACGACCGCGCAATTGCCAGTTAAAGTCGCACAGCGCCGAATCGCAAAAAGTGGCCTGGACGGAAGACAGCAAAATCCTCCGGTGGTAAAGTGGTTAAAATCACTGAAAGCCACCTTGTTGTATCACGGTCATGTGATAGTTTAAGTTCTTTTAGGGTTTTTATTCGATATGTGCAAAGAGAGATCACACAAATACTTAAAAGTATAACATTTATTAAAGATAATGACAGATACAGATAAAGACAATATAACAAGAATACTTAACTAAAGATGTTTCCCGCCATGGAGTCCGTTGCTGTTACGCAACATGGCACAGGTAATCAGGACCAGACACTTGCCTCGTGGCTGTTCTGGGTGAGACTAAGCTCTTAGCAGTTTGGGCAGTGGTATTTAAACTTGTGTATAAGGAATATACCACCCCCAAGCCAACTCCCTTTGCAATATGACCCCTCAAGGAGGTGACCAGTTAACAATAACGTTCCTTTGGTATACAGTAGAATTATGCTTATGTCCTTATATGACTCCTTGACTAGGATATGGAGGCCTAGAATGCATTAGTGAGCCACTTTAATAATAAGGAAATATAAAATATACAGTTTCCCCATCACACCTAAATGCTTCTGCCCCATTCATTCCAGTTAATGTTGCCAAAATGGCAAAAACTTGCTAAATTTCCTAATTTGCTCAGAAATAACAGAGAATTAAAAAGTAAATTTCACTCATCCTTAAATATGTTGGAATTTCTGTCTTTACTACACTAATAACACATCATATTGCATCATGCACGCGTTAGTAAGTTAAGGTGACATGCGATGTGAAAGGCACCCCAAGACACAGAGGCAACTGTGTCTTGTGGTGCACTGTAATGGGAAAAAGGGGTCAGGCCTTGTTTTTGGCTCACTGGGACACATTGGCAAGGAAAACAAAATGAATGGGCTGCCTTACTGTAACGCATGGTTTAACATGCATGTGACTGCCCAGCAGTGCAAAACCCTGGAGGGATAGTTGTAAAATCCACTGCAAAGCAAGTATTATATAAAATGTGAAAATGTTAAAACAGACCACACAACATCTCCTCAATGTCAACTGCCCTCTCAGTCAACTGCCCTCTGAAGAGTGATCCACTACAGAGTGCTCCCCAGAGGGCAAAATCTGTAAAAAGGTGCCGAGTGTGGTGGCGATGACCTTACTAGTGGGAATGAAAGAGTCTCAAGGAGATGTATGTGTAACCATAAATGATGATTGCAATAGTTGCAAAGTAAGAACTGAGAGACAAAATATAAACAATGAGGTGGGTAGCCCAATGGACTATACACTTTGCCACTGATTACTAGCTAGAAGGTGCAACTTAAAGCAGCCATGGGTGATTGCTTCAGAAAGTCTAGGAACTTCAAGAACCTCATTGCTCCAAGCAAACTATCACCTGCCATTGCCATGCCTGCCTGTGACCTTCCCATTTTCCTAGCTCTCAGAGGGATGTTCAAATGCAAGAAATGCAGGTGTCTGACCTGTGCCTTTATCAATCATGAGCAACAATCATTTATGGATTCACAGGGCCATCCCTACTCCTTGGAAGGTTTTTATTCCTGCTCCACCTCTTTTGTAGTGTACTGCATCCACTGCTCTTGTGGTATGCAGTACAATGGTAGGACTGTCAGACCACTTCGAGCAAAATTTTGGAGAACATTATAGGAATGTGGAAAAAGGCCTCCCCAAATTCAGTGTATTCGAACATTGTCTTTTGCAACATCACAAGTATCCCAGCATACTTAAAGTGTTTGTGATTGAATCCATAACACGGTCCCTGCCAGAGGGCAAACAGTTCAAGGCATTGTGCTCCAGAGAGACTTATTGGATAATTAGATGTTTAGGCTCAACACTATGTCCCCTAATAGCCTCGATGAGGAGTTCAATGTGAATATCTTCTTATAATCCTCTTGTGCCCCTGAGCTATTTTATTCTGGAGTTTTGGATGCCCTCCTTCATCTTGGCCATTATAAGGAGTGGTGTCTGGTCATCATTCATTGTCTCATTGTCTCCCAATGTATTTGCAATTACTATACTTTCTTATTCCAATACAAGTTATGTGTGTGTGTGTATACATGTTTTACAGCGAAACAGCCAAAACTTTATTATTTGCTCTTAATAGGGTATATGACATGTGAAGCACTTCACCCCTTGCTCCACTTGCGGCTCCAGCTGGCTCCTGTTACAAGCTTTTTGACCCTCCTGGTGAGCAGTTGCAGCCATTCCTGGACCCGCCCCTATAGTGTATGTATTTATTTTCGGTGGGTAGCCACTTTTAGAAGAAAGGACATGCTTTGAAACATGTCCCTATCTCCCAGAGCACTACCAGGGGTTTCAGGCATCATCTCCATCCAGGCTCTTGCTTCCATCCCTGGTCTTCCTGCAGCAGTGACTCCCTCCTGCCTGTGCTCTTCTTCCCCTTCTCACAACTCAAGCATGGGAATTCCACAGTGGCTTTGGGCTCCAGAGGAAGCAGCTTTGACTTTTACCGCTTTGAATAAGCCCCCCCTTTGTGACTGTGTTTTTAATCATCATTAATAAATAGTGTTCACATTGTTTACTACACTATGGAGGATGCTCTTGTCTTTTCCCTTTTGTTTTCCCAATGCATGTGATAATGCACTGCTGCAGCCCACCAAAAAGGTGGGAATAGGTCAATTAGTGTAGATTTCTAAAGCAGTGAATAATAAATTCAGTAAATATTTGCTGGTGGTGAATCATTCACTATATTTTAAAATACACCAGTAAGATTCACCTGCTGTGAATGTTTGGTAAATTACACATTTACTCCTTTATAAATATAACCATAATTGATAAATAAATGATCTGAAATTAAAAAAAAAAAAAAAAAAAACTCACTTGCTTTATATTAAATTCATGTAATTCTGATTAGTAAAACGTATCTGTGTTTTGTGCTGTGCCACTTATACTTGAACACAAAAATGAGAAGCTTTGCTATATATTTTTTAGGAAACAATCACTGCACAGCTTTCAAAGATCATGCGTCATTCCTTGATCTCCTACAGTTTCAATAGGCGTCCTTCAGCTACAGTGCAAAGATAGGCAGAGTGCCTGGTATGATGTATAAACAATACTATTGTGGATGGAATAGAAGTGTCTTGTGTTGTCTATTACAATGAAACAGAATAGTACTGCAAAACTTTAAACACAATACTTGGATGATATGTGAGAGCAATGCTGGTTCCTCCAGTTCCTCCAGTTCCCCCTTTTTTTTTTTTTTGTAACAATTGCTGCCTGGTGTCAACTTTGATTGTTCTTACTTATCTATAAGCGAGCTAGGATTACACGTGTGCCTTATTTTTTAATAATAATAATAATGTGAGTTGGTGCTTGGACAATGTCTGTATTTAGACATTTTCCTTAAATTTACACAAACATAATTAATTTATACTGCAAACCGTAGTTCAGTCTATATTATGGTGCTTAAAGAGACCCCGTCTCCAATCAGTTCATTTTACCAATAATTTTCCATTTCGATTATATGTAAATATTTTGTGTTTTATGCATGTTATTTAGCTGTAAAATCCTCTCTTGTGTAGATTGTCCAAAGTCCAGAGACTGCTTTTCAGAGCCATCATCTTAAATGTCATGACAACAGTGTCTGTTAAGCAGTGGCGGCCCGTCCATTGGGGGCGCGGGGGCACCACCCCCCCTATCCATGCGTCCGGCCCCCTAATCTAGGGCACCGGACGCATGGATGCCAATGTTTTTATTTTTCGAAGTACGTGATTAGAGCCAGAGGCTCTAATAGGCTTCAAAAAAAGGTGGGCTGGGGGCGCAGAGCACTGCGGCCTGAGCCCACCAAGTTGTGTGACAGTAGCGAATAAATATTCGCTATTATCACTTGATCCTCCTCCTGGCCAATCTGGAAGCGGGTCCTGAGACCTGTTTCCCAATTGGCCGAAAGGAGAAGTTATGCCATTGGCCAAGGAGGAGGACGAGGGAGGAGACGCAGGAGGCTGAGGAGGAAACAGCCGCCGCTGCCGCTGCTGCCTGCCTGCCTGCCCTTCACATGTCCAGGGTGAGTGAGCCAGAGACTGGGGGGGTATTGTGTGTGGGCTGGTATGGTCCAGGGTGGTATGGTGTGGTCTGTCTGCTGCCCCCCCCCCCCCCCCCCAGCCCATGAAGCACCAGCCGCCACTGCTGTTAAGTGATACTCTATAGTGTTCTAGTATTCTGCCTCTATGCTCTCAGGCAGCTACATGAAATGTTGTTTAAGAAGGGGATCGGTGGATGAGCTGAGCCAGCACAGACAGTAATTAGACACTAAGGAGAGGGTTTTGATGGTGCAGCAGGTAGGGGAGTGGCTGAATTTCCTAGCAAGAATAAAGGGGCATTGCAAGTAAATACAGTTATTTTACTGGAAGGAAAAATTCTGCACATGATCTCTTAAACATATTTGATTTTCCTATGATTTTACTGCATTGTTTTTTTTATAGGGAGACAGGGTCTCTTGAAAGCTAAACTCTTCAACTCTAGGTTGCACCCTTTCTCTGCACCCCCTCCCCCTTTCCTTAACCCTCCTGATACCCTTTTCTTTAATTAAAAACTTGTGTACATATGGCCATTAAGTTTGTCCATTTGGTGAACTGTGAACAGCGTGGTTTCGGGTCAAACTCTTGGTCTGCCACTGTCTGCAGCATTCTCTTATGTGCCCAGATCAGTCTGATAAAGCATCCCCAGATATTATAATAAAAACACCCTAGTCTCACAGGAATCAGGCCTAATGATGGTGTGCGTCAACTTAGAAGTTGAAGGTAAGTATTGAAGCAAGAGTAGCTTTTTTAATTTTACTAGCGCATGAGCTATGTTTTTATTTTTATTTTATTTTTAACTGGAGTTGGACTGAGAGAAATATAGGAGTTGTGGGATCGTCATGGCAGCCAGGGAACTAGTATTTTAGGAGTCAGATGTCACACTTCTTTTCAATGCACATTAGGGATTTTAGCACATCCTATGGTGCCATAGGAGGAACAACAACATAAAAAACATGTTACTTACTTTAAAATAAATAACTATGACTCGCAGACCTGTGTTGTGGTAACAAATGGCCGAAGCCTTTTTATTTTAAAATATTTTACACAAAAAATTATATGCAAACATAGTTCAGCCCTAGAGCTCGAACTAATAACACATACTTCACTCAATATGCAACTTAGCCCTAAAGCCCAAGTTACCCATTACTTTTGTAATAAATAATTACAAACAAACCTGTAGCAAAGGCAATAAAACAAAAGAAATAGACAAAATTATAGACATAGGGGCGGGAGGGAGGGACAAGCCTTTGGTCCGCTCCTGCTGCCTAATGCTACCAACGGATTTTTTTGCTCTTTTTTATAGCTATTCAAGGTTTGAAATTTTTAATTTATTAGCCAATCATTCTGACCGTTTATTATATTGCCCAATCATTAAAATTTTAAGAAATTGACCTATCAGCATTACCCGCTTAACTGGCCAATCCTATTATCTTTGTCGTTGTCCTGCCATGACCCCATGCATGCATGGCCAGTATTTCAACCCGCCATGCATTTTTATGGTGCCATAGGAGGAACAACAACATAAAAAACATGTTACTTACTTTAAAATAAATTAACTATGACTCGCAGACCTGTGTTGTGGTAACAAATGGCCGAGGCCTTTTTATTTTAAAATATTTTACACAAAAATTATATGCAAACATAGTTCAGCCCTAGAGCTCGAACTAATAACACATACTTCACTCAATATGCAACTTAGCCCTAAAGCCCAAGTTACCCATTACTTTTGTAATAAATAATTACAAACAAACCTGTAGCAAAGGCAATAAAACAAAAGAAATAGACAAAATTATAGACATAGGGGCGGGAGGGAGGGACAAGCCTTTGGTCCGCTCCTGCTGCCTAATGCTACCAACGGATTTTTTTGCTCTTTTTTATAGCTATTCAAGGTTTGAAATTTTTAATTTATTAGCCAATCATTCTGACCGTTTATTATATTGCCCAATCATTAAAATTTTAAGAAATTGACCTATCAGCATTACCCGCTTAACTGGCCAATCCTATTATCTTTGTCGTTGTCCTGCCATGACCCCATGCATGCATGGCCAGTATTTCAACCCGCCATGCATTTTTATGGTGCCATAGGAGGAACAACAACATAAAAAACATGTTACTTACTTTAAAATAAATAACTATGACTCGCAGACCTGTGTTGTGGTAACAAATGGCCGAGGCCTTTTTATTTTAAAATATTTTACACAAAAAATTATATGCAAACATAGTTCAGCCCTAGAGCTCGAACTAATAACACATACTTCACTCAATATGCAACTTAGCCCTAAAGCCCAAGTTACCCATTACTTTTGTAATAAATAATTACAAACAACCCACAGGCCTTGCTCTACCACTCAAGAGCAAGGCACCACATCCACCACGCCTCCGGCCTGTTCAACACAAGTCTGCATGTCCAAATTAAGGATGTCATTCGCAACATCAGAAAGATGCACCCCATCCTGCCTATAAAAACCATCTAAACCTCCTTCCAAGTCTACATGTCGAAAGGAAAAACCACCCATAAAAGGGATGAATTTGGAAATAGCCCTATTTACTCTTTTCCTCTTTGCTTCCAAAAATGTGAAAGCACCGGATAACCAAATCAATCTAGGAATCACTTCAGAAAAAATAAAAATGCAATCGACATACAAAGACTTAAAATACAACAAATCAGATTTAATATTCAATAAAAGGTCAATAACTTTCCTAGAACCAAGGTCATTGCCTCCCAAATGAATGATAACGATATCCGGTGGAGGCCAGCAATGACCTAGTTCGAGGAATGTAGACATTAATTCCCCCCATTTCATGCCCCTTTTGCCATACCAAAAAGTCCGAAACTTAGAGTAGGAGAATCCTAAATTAGTTCCATAGTTCCTCAGATTCGCTCTCTTGTGGGCCCAGAAAACGTAAGAATGCCCAATTATCCATACAATTTTAGTCAAATCTGAAATTAAATATAAAGATTGGGTCTTATGTAAGTTTTAAAGGCAGAAGAACGCCATCTACCAAGATTTTTAATACAAGATTCTGAAAAACCCAAAGCAGCTGCACTAGTAGCTGCCCCCATCCTAAATGAATGCGAGGAAATAGGCAAATGCCCCAAACCCAAATGAACCAAGCATTTTTTTAAAACAGCCCTGAATTGGAAAAAAGTCAATGGGGACCCATCAACATGGATAAAAAAATGCAAAAAAGGTAATGGCCTGACTCTCAAATAAGTAAATGTCAAAGCCACAGGGCAGATGTCATTCTCGGACATATTCCCCAAAGTGACCCATTGGCCAACACCCCTCTGGTCAGTTTTGGACTTTCGTAAAAAAATACGTAATGCATTCTGGCTCAAAGACACATCACCAAA
Organism: Pelophylax lessonae; assembly: GCF_965119305.1. Classification (NCBI taxonomy): domain Eukaryota; kingdom Metazoa; phylum Chordata; class Amphibia; order Anura; family Ranidae; genus Pelophylax; species Pelophylax lessonae. The sequence goes on from NC_138771.1 coordinate 433,623,516, forward strand.
ACGCAGTCCATTTTGAGCACTAGAGCTACTAGCCAATAGTTCAGAAATACGAAAGGCGCCAAAATAGCATATAGCAAACGTACATGCAAACAATTGCGCCTCATGAACAGACACACAAATGGCCTGTGTAGCTGCACATAAATCACGCAAAAGTGGAAGAGACATTGCAAACCTGCCATCCACTCTCGAATGGTCCTGCCTATAACCCTTCAGAGCAGATTTAACGCAAAAAAATTGAAGACAGGAAGGACCACCATTAAGCTTAGAGAAAAAAGAAATACCAGCTAACATTTTAACAACATGGGAATAAGAATAATGAAATGCAAACAGATCATTCAAAAATTCCAAAATGTGAATGTCAGAAAGGGAAACAGGGTCAAAGCCTTTATCATGAGCAAAAGAATTCCACAATGACCACGCAGAGTAGTAAAATTTCCATGTAGAAGGGGCAAGAGAATTTCTAATGGCCATATCCACAGCAGTTAGATCAAGTCCCATAGATGAGGAGGGCAAGGGAGGCCGTAAAGATCTGCTCCAGGAGCAAGACTGCGAAAACGCTCCACCTGCATGCGAGATAAAGCATCCGCAATTCCATTAGACACACCTGGAACAAACTTAGCCTTAAGCCATACATTGTATTTCAAACATAAAAGTACTAAGTGCCTAAGTAAAGAAATAACGGGCAATGAGCGTGAAGAAAGACAGTTGATTGCAAATACAACCCCTTGATTGTCAGAATGCAATAAAATTCTTTTATTACAAAACTGACTACCCCACAACTCGAAAGCCACCAGGACAGGGAAAAGCTCCAATAGGACAATAGAACTAATAAAACCACTATCTATCCATGAAGGAGGCCAAACGGCTGCAGACCAGTGGCCGTCCCAAAAAACTCCATAACCAATGGAACCAGAAGCATCAGTGAATAATGACAAAGCCTCCGAAGAACAAAATTCATCCTGCCACAAAGAGGTACCATTAAAATACCGCAAGAAACGAAACCAAACCCAAAGATCTTCCTTAATAGCAGGAGATAGAACAATAAAATCAGAAGGTGACAAACCAGAAATAGCCCTATACATTCTTTTAGTAAAAGCCCTACCCATGGGCATAACCCTAGAGGCGAAATTGAGTAATCCCAATAAAGATTGAACAACTTGCAATTTAACCTTATCTTTACTTAAAAGAAGACGCAGCATCCGACGCATCTTGTCCACTTTCTCAACAGGCAAACGGAATTCCATGGCAACCGTATCTATTTGGATACCCAGAAATTCCAAACAAGTAGTAGGCAACACAGTCTTAGCCTCAGCCAGAGGGACACCAAACGAGCGACACATAACTTTAAATTCAGACAAAAGATACAAACAATCAACCGAATTAGGTTTGCCAATAAACAGGAAGTCATCCAAGTAATGGAGGACCCCTGAAGAACCTGACCTAGAAACCACTACCCATTCCAAGAAAGTTGAGAAAAGTTCAAAATAATAACAGGAGATGGAACAGCCCATGGGTAGGCACTTATCAAAAAAGAAAAAATCTTCAAAAACGAAACCCAGAGAATTAAAAGCAGAAGGGGCAATAGGCAGCAAGCGAAAAGCTGACTTTATGTCAGCTTTAGCAATCAACGCATTACTCCCCACTTGCCTAATCTTCTGCAATGCATCCTCAAAAGTGGCATATGACACTGAACATACAGAATGGTCAATATCATCGTTCAGAGACAAACCATCAGGATACGAGAGATGATGTATTAAGCGAAATTCCCCTCTTTCCTTCTTTGGGATGACACCTAATGGGGAAATCCTGAAATTTTCAAAAGGGGGGGAAGGAAAAGGCCCAGCCACCCGTCCAAATTCAATCTCCTTAAAAATCTTAGACCGAACAACATCAGGAAATTGCAGGACGGACGGTAAATTCGGCACAACCGTGCAACCCGAACCAGAAAAAACAGGAAGTGCAAAACCCATAGAAAAACCTTGAATGAGTACACTAGCCGCTACCTTGTTTGGATAAGCTTGCAACCAAGGGAGCATGCTTTCCAAGCTCACCAGAATTTCCGCTCTTGAGAAAAAGTTGTTCCCTGGTAGGCTGACCCACCAACGAAGAACCCTTCTTTAAACACTTAGTAGCGGGGTGAGATCCAGCACAATTAGAGCACTCATGTCTAAATTTGCACGTTTGGGGCCATTTACACATCCCATCGTTAAACCCAAAACATACTCCTTTCCGGTGTTGTCCGAAAGAAGCAGTTTTAGGCAAATTAACTGTTTTTTGGAGCAGTAAAAGATTCAGCCATAGGCCTACATCTTTTACCCCCCAAGTTAGAGTCTTATGTACAGACATTTTCTGACGAAAAGATTCGTCATACGAGAACCAACCTAGTCCTGGAAAACTTTTATACGCTTCCAGTATCACGTCCAAATGCTGAAAAAGGCCGCTGCACAAATGTGGACTTCGTTCACCCAAAATGCTGGCATATATACAAAAACCCTGCAGCCAGTTATTGAATGAACGGGGCGGAATCCTATTCTTTTCCCCAGCTGCCTTATCAGCATCAAATTTTGACAGCCTGTTGCCAGGCAATAGAGATAATAAGTCTACAAAATCCCCTCTACATATTTTATCCTTAATAGAATCCTGTAAATGGAAACCTAAAGGGGAAAGACTGCAAGGTAAAGCTTCCCTAAAAGATACCTCAGGTACATTACAATAAACAGTAGGTACAGTACAAGGAAGTCCAATATCAACATTACTGTCACTCACCTCACCACCAGGTCCAGGAACACCAAAGGATGAAGAGGCAGGCATAGTAACAGGACAAACATTATCCATAGCAACACTAACAGGCACATTAGTATTGAGAAGCCCCCCAGAACTTTCCCTCACAGGAACAGAACTAGCCGTACCAAACGTAGACAATAAATCAAACAGTTTTTGGAGTATAGCAGAAGACAAATTGCGCTCACCTCCAGCTGCGTCACTAATGACCGCAGCAGATGTAACTGTTGAGTCACGGGAATCTTCTTCCACACATCCAGGCACTGAAGGAACCTGAAGGACCGGAACCGAAGGACTCCCGACATGACCAGAAACCTGTGAAAAGGAAGGCAAATTACCCGGGGGGATAACCGGAATATTGGCGCCAACAGCACCTTTAATAACACTCCCCTCAGAAGCAGAACTCGTCCAACGCAGTGCAGGCTGGACCATTCCGGCAGCAGAAGAAGCCTTCTTCCTTGGAGCAGGAGCAGGCCCGAACCTCCCCGGACGCTTTGCTTGACGCCGTGGACGACCGCCATCCCTTCCAGGACTCACGGACGCCGACAGATGATGCAGAGAACGGCGCGACCGGAAGCCATCACCGGGGTCACGCACAGCAGCTCGTTGCATTGGACGGCCGCGGACAGAGGAAGTTGCGCACGACGAAAGGTCAGCAGGAACCGGAACAACGTCGTCAGTGAGCGACGAAGATGGCATACCAGGGGGCAGCGACACCGATTCAACTTCGGGAATCGCCAAGCACTGCTTCATCCAGGCCTCGCCATCCACACCACCGGCTCTCTCCATCAACTTCCTCAGCAAGGATTCCATCGCAGCAAGAAAAAACCGTCCACAGTAACGTAAGTCCACAAGCCTTTGGTCCGCTCCTGCTGCCTAATGCTACCAACGGATTTTTTTGCTCTTTTTTATAGCTATTCAAGGTTTGAAATTTTTCATTTATTAGCCAATCATTCTGACCGTTTATTATATTGCCCAATCATTAAAATTTTAAGAAATTGACCTATCAGCATTACCCGCTTAACTGGCCAATCCTATTATCTTTGTCGTTGTCCTGCCATGACCCCATGCATGCATGGCCAGTATTTCAACCCGCCATGCATTTTTATTCAATTTAGAGTGTAGCTGTGCCTATTTCCTGCCAACCCTTGCACAGGAACAGAATGGAGGGGGAGTTCTGTGAATATGAGTATCAGTGGGCTACGTTTTTCATGAGAACCTGTCACTATACCCTAAAAGAGTGTTTTATTCACCAGCAATTACTACACATGCAGTTGCATGTAGTAAGGATTGACCAACCAAATATAAAGTATTGTGCCACTATTAGCAATTATTCACTACTAGAAGCTACACTCCTATATTCTCTATATGTAGCAATTACTAGCAATTAATCATAGTGAAATCATGGGCAATTATCATTATAGGAAAAAAAAATGCTTGGAGTGAGGTTTAGTATTTGAGTCTGGTTAAATATTAAAAACTTCTGGATCGGAAGGATTTGCCCCCTTAATGACTAGGCCATTTTTTGCCTTTCGGCACTGCGTTATTTTAACAGGCAATAGTGCGGTCGAGCGACGCTGTACCTAAATAAAAATTGATGTCCTTTTTTTCCCACAAATAGAGCTTTCTTTTGGTGGTATTTGATCACCTCTGCAATTTTCTTATTTTTTCTTATAAATAAAAAAGGAGCGACAATTCTGAAAAAAAAATAAAACAATATTTTTCACATTCTGCTATATAACATTCCCAAAAAAAAATTAAAAATCAATTTTTTTTAACATTTTAGGCATATTTGTTTTCTGCTACATATTTTTGGTAAAAAAATCGCAATAAGCATTTTTTGATTGGTTTACGCAAAAGTTATCATGTCTGCTAACTACGGGAAAGGGTTATGTAATTTTTATTTTTTTTTTACTAGTAATGGCGGCGATCTGCGATTTTTAGGTGGACTGCAGCATTGCAGCGGACAGATCGGACCCCTAACTGACATTTTTGACACTTTTGGGGGGACCAGTGACATTACTACAGTAATCAGTGCTAAAAAATATGCACTGTTACTGTAATAATGAAACTGGCAGGGAAGGGGTTAACACTGTGGGTGATTAAGGGGTTAAATGTGTACCTAGGGGCATGTTTCTAACTGTATGGTGGTTTGGCTTTTGAAATGAGCACAGAGACCTGTGATCCTATACAGCAGGATCACAGGCGCGCTGTGATCATTCCAGAGAGAAGAACGGTCAGCTGTGTTTACAACAGCTGCCCGCTCTTCTCTCTCAACAGGAAGCGATCGCGGATGGCTGGTGGCAAACGGAGCGGCCAGCCCCATGCATCGGAGTCCCCATTGCCAAATGGGGGCGGAAGCGCGTTGCCGCCGGTGCGCGCTTGCCCCCTAGCTGCAGGTGCACAACCGATGTAGGGCTACGTTGGTTCACGCAAGAGGGCCAGCCTGCCACAGTGTATCTGCGGCGGGCGGTCCGGAAGAGGTTAAAGGAGTTATAAAGTCAGAAGGTTTTTTAATAATATTTACTAATTTAATAATCTTAATGGCTTCTTTCAGATGAGCATGCTGGAAAACCGGCAGTCAACTGACTGCCGATCAGCACTCTCAGCATAGGCGTGCGCACGGGGTGTGCCGGGTGTGCCTGGGCACACCCTAATGCCCAGGCACATCTGGCACACCCCAGGGCTTTTTTTGCTGGCAGAATGTGTGGGAATCAGTCTCTATTTCAGCACCTCTGCTAATGTATAATGGCAGCGCTGCGAGTCAGTTGGCTGTGTACCTCCTATAAGTGAAGTCACTGACCGCGGATTAAGCAGGCAGGCGGCCGCATTTTCCGATGCTACCTCTATAGTTCCGGCTACAGCATCACTGACAGCTGAATATCAATCCGCCGCCTGCTGTCAGGTATGCTGTAGCGGGACTATAGAGGTAGCAACAGCCACAGTGGCAAAACAATAGGGGGTGCGACCCGGCCCCATGCTGAAAGGGGCCCCTGTAGCTCCCCTGTCAGTCACATTTGTCTTCACTGCTGTGTCGGAGTCGGTTCTAGGTACAGATGACTAATTGTCACCATCCTGGATAGTGGATATGATACAGCTAGCATCAGGCTGGATATGGGAGCCAGCAGGGCGGCATATAGGAGAACCGATCTCCTTATTCACTTCTTGACTCCTGCAGGGCTTTCAGTGGCTACAGGAGCGGGATCGGTTGTTAGTGTATGCCGTCCCACCGGACCTCCTATCCAGCCTGCTGCTAGCTATCCACGATGGTGACAAGCATCCGTACCTAGGACTGCCTCCTAGCTCCGCCCCCCGACTCCAGCTTCAGCTCCCGCCTCTTCTGTCAATGCTGTTCCTGCCGCTGGGCACGGTGGGAGAAATGCTAGAAATGCCTCCTAGCCCCTTCTGCCTGGTAAGACACAAACACAATGTCTGCCACAGCAGAGTGTAGTGTTCCAGCCTGGTGTCCTAGTGACTGTCACTCTGCCCCCCCATACTGCCCCCTCCTTTTATTTTGTCCCCTCCATACTGCCCCCTCCCATCATGCTGCCCTCCCCCCTTACTGCCCCCTCTTGGCACACTATACCCCCACTGCTGCCCCCCCATACTACCCCCTCCTGTTATTTTGTCCCCTCCATGCTGTCCCCTCCCATCATGCTGCCCTTCCCCCTTACTGCCCCCTCTTGGCACACTATACCCCCCATTGCTGTCCCCCCATACTGCCCCCTCCTGTTATTTTGTCCCCTCCATACTGTCCCCTCCCATCCTGCTGCCCCCATACTACCCCCTCCTGGCACACTCCCCCAGTACTGGCCCAACACTCCCCAGTACTGGCCCCCTCCCATCATGTTGCCCCCCCATACTACCCCTCCTGGCACACTGTCTCCCAGTACTGCCCTCCACTGTCATCTCCCATCGTGCTGCCCCCATATCATACTACCCCCTCCTGGCACACTGTTCCCCCATACTTCCCTCCACTGCCCCCCTCCCATCACGCTGTCCCCCTCCCATCACGCTGTCCCTCTCCCATCATGCTGCCCCCCCATACTGCTCCCTCCTTTACACCCACAGTACTCTTTACATCCAATTTCCCAGTGTAAAGGGGAACTCTGGGGATTCTGATGCGAGGGAGGCTCTCTGGGAACCTTGATTTAAGGGGGGTAACTGTGATAGACTAAACACTATTGACTCTGCTTTTAGGGGAAATGCTGTAGACTCAGATGTAAAGGAGGACTCTGATGTGAGGGGAGCACTGTGGCCACTGTGGAATATTCACAATTCACAAATGCTTTGTTTTCTGAAGAGCGATCCACAAACAGATTGATCTACAGAGAGCATTTTAGAGGAGGTGAAGAGGCATTGTATTGCCTCCTCACCACCTGCTTTAACCCATTGAACTCTACATTGCACATGGTTGTGGGCCGCTTGCAGAATGCCACCATTCATTTGAATGAGTCACAGTCAGTGGGTTCTACACCTGCTTAAAGCAACAGGGGATATAATTGCAGCTGTGGCATATGAACATGCCCAGCTGCTGCCTCTACAGCTAAAAGATGGTAGCGGTTGAGGGGTGGTAAAAGAACGTTTCGAAAGCAGAATTTTACTGCCCTTCAACCACTATAAACAATTAAATGTTGTAATAAGTTACAAAAATAAAGTGTTTTATTTATTTATTTAATACATTTAAAAAATGTTTTGATACATTTAAATGTTTGTTCACATTTATTTATAAGGGTGTTTGCGTGTGTATGTGTATATATATATATATATGTGTGCGCATGTGAGTTTGAGTTTTGGGGTGCACACCCTAATGCAATAGGCTGCGCACACCTATGACTCTCAGCCAATGGTTGAGGGGCCAACCCCTTGTCAGAACATAACTGCTCAATGGGGGTGATTGCTGTACTACAGTGTATAACTATCAGCGCAAAAGTAATAAATATAAATACAATCGTGCAATAAAATAATTGCAGTGCAACAAAATCTTACAGTGTCCGGCTGCTAACACACTCCACAAGAACAACTAAAACCATACACAGTGCTGCTCCATTGTGGCACAGCACTGTATATGGTTTTAGATCGCTGTACTAGCCCTGAATTGTTAATGCAGTGGCTCCTACTGGAGCTGTCAGTAGTTTTTTCATTCAGCCCGCTATTAGTGTGTACCAGGCCATCAAAATCCATAAGATTTAGAAATAGCTTAATTTTTGAATGTTTTTGGCATAGAAAGGCAATAGTTAAGAACTGTCCCAAATACCAATGTACTACACTAGGAATACCCGAAAATATTAAATACTACACCCTATGTTACCATCTTAAAGTTTCCGGCTGTCGTTTTTTAAAGAGAGAAGCCTAGGTAGGTTTGAATTTTGATAAAATATGTTATGGCAGGTTTTGAGTTTTACAGTCCTTGTCCATGTATACGTCTTTCGGCTCTCACTTTGCAGAGGTCAGAAGCACAGAATTAAGTATGATTTATGCTCTGTTGGACTCACTTAACACTTTACACACTGTCTCAGATAATTTTAAAATAAGATATAAATAAGATTAAAATAAGAAAAAAGCAGTTCTAGCTGCAATAATCACCTTCTCTTTGGCACTGTCCTCTAAGCAATTCTTTTTCACCACTATTAGTGTTCAGACTTACATGTTAAAATACTCTGTGTATTATTTATCATAGAGGACTAAAGACATACTGTGAATGCAGAGCATTAGGGGCCTGCCCCTTTAGGGGGTATCATCACAGTACTTTGTGCCCACAGTATAATGATGCTAAATGCCGAATACCGATAAAGAGGACGAAAACCCTGTGCATCATGTGACCAGATTGAAGGCATCTGGGAAATGTAGGTGTAGCACCCTCCTAGGTAGGTGCTAGGTAAAATATATGTATGGCTTTGCTCTGCTTATCAGGAGAGCCTGATCTGGGAGTTAGCCTGTCACATGCTTCCAGGTGTGACTTATTGAGTCTGGGGAGTCTCCCCACTGTATCCAATCGTTGGACAGTGGAGGAAACCTAGCCAATAGCACACCAGGGTTTATGACTGTCCCAGTGGGTGGGCATTGCTGCAATGCATCCTGGGATTGGGAATAAATCCAAAGGGGGCATGTGACAGGGCGTCTTTTGGCGGGAGCAAAGTCCAAGGAGGAGGTGGACAGCTGTCTCTCCTGCTGCAGAGTAAGGAAGGTGGTCTAGGCGGTTGGCCTAGGGACCAGGAGTGGAGCTGGGCTGCAGAGGATCCAGTGTACTGGCCAGTGAAGCTGTTGGACTTTGGGAAAAACAGTGTTGTGAGTACCAAGGGATCTGACTAGGGGTCTGCCTAAGAGAGAGGACTACTCCAGAGAAGTCAGGGGATCAAGGAGCCAGCTCACTCAGAGTGTTACAGTAAAGGGAGTGCCGTGTAGTGAACCCTGAAGATTAGGAACAAAGGGGGTGCCACGAAGGGCCCTGAAGTTGTTCAGCAGTACAGATTACTTCAGCAGTACAATTCAATTGCTTCAGAGTACAGATTACCTCAGAGAATTACTTCAGTTCGGGGGCACAGCTAGTGACAGACTGAAACCAGCAGCCTAGCTGTGACTAGCTCAATTTGAGTGTTACTCAGCATTACTCAGCGTTAACCAGTGTTAACCGGCATTTACTCAAGTCGTCCCTACCTATTGTGCATAGTTTTGTTCAGTTGGAGTATCCTACTCATCCCTTCTCCTATCCAAGTTCCTAATAAAACATAAAAACCAAAGAAACTGGACTGACTCTTGTCAAAAACACTTGAAAAATGCCAGATTGTTCTACTGTTGCTAATGGTAACCCAGGGGGACCCATAACCAGCAGCTCCCTTGGACATTTGGGGGACATGCAGGGAAGGAAAGACAATTGGTTGGTGGGGGGCCTGGAGTTGAGTTTAAGCAATGATGATCTAGACGCCAATATTATGCTGTTTTTCAATGTAAGATTTCTGTTGTGTATTCTATGTATCTACTAAAATGCGTAGGTAGATTATCAAAAATACTTCGGAGGTGAGATCATTGTAAAAGATATATTTCCAAAAATGAATGCAGTTTATATCCCGTTAATCTTTTTGTTTCTAGTTAACACAATTTCTTTCTTTATCCGAATAAAACATTTGTCTTTGTCAATTAGTACATTGGCCTGTCTCAAGCTGCCTTCTTTTATATTCTTAATAACAGCTACCTTGCAGATTCCCTTCATACATCAGCTGTTACGATTACATTATATAAAGGGGGAGGGAGGGATGCCTGTGTAAAGAGCAAAATCCATGAAAATGTAATCCATTCTTGCCCTATTGTATCTTTGAAGGTCCACGGCTGGTGTAAAAGCACTTTAGTTCAATGAAACTTGCCACTTTTACCAGTCACATATAGTAATGCAATAAACGTTGGAGTTTATTACAATTTAAAATAAATATAAATCATAAATATCCAATTTTTTCCTTTGAAGCTCAACCATAGTATATGGTTTGGGAGTAGGGAGGGATGACCTTCGGTTTCAGGTAAAAAAACAAAAAACCATAGGCGTGCGCAGCCTATGGCATTAGGGTGTGCACCTCAAACCAAAGCTCAAACACATGTGCGTGTGTATATATGTGTGCGTGTGTATATATGGGTGTGTGTGTATGTATGTATATATATATATATATATATATATATATATGAATATATACACACACTTTTATAAATAAATGTAAACAAACATTTTAAGCGGTATTAAAGTGTGCCCCCATCAATGCACAGTGACCAGCGTGCCCCCATCAATGCACAGTGACCAGTGTGCCCCCTTCAAGGCAGAGTAACCAGCGTGCCCCCTTCAATGCGGAGTGACCAGCATGCCCCCTTCAATGCGGAGTGACCAGCGTGCCCCCTTCAATGCGGAGTGACCAGCGTGCCCCCTTCAAGGCAGAGTGACCAGCGTGCCCCCTTCAAGGCAGAGTGACCAGCGTGCCCCCTTCAAGGCAGAGTGACCAGCGTGCCCCCTTCAAGGCAGAGTGACCAGCGTGCCCCCTTCAAGGCGGAGTGACCAGCGTGCCCCCTTCAAGGCGGAGTGACCAGCGTGCCCCCTTCAATGCGGAGTGACCAGCGTGCCCCC
>NC_138771.1:434341914-434398914 GCF_965119305.1 Pelophylax lessonae
CCAGACTTCTGTGTTTACAAGTGACAGAAGAGCGGTAACAGTGAATATGGCCAACCCGGGGCCTATATAAAAGGTAGGGGCCTGGAGCTGCAGCTCCAATAGCCCCTACATTAATCTGGCCCTGAGGAGGAGGACGAGGTAGCCAACACTGCTTCTTTTCAAAAAATTTTAAATGAGGGTACACCCCAAAAGAGTGAGAAAGAGCAAAAATGGAACAATGGGTGGGTAAGGTCGGTATCCATTGCTATTCTGCATAAGGTACGGAAAAGTCCCGTGGGATCCATGCCTGGTTCATTTTAATGAACGTGAGCTTGTCCACATTGTCTCTGGACAGGCGGCTGCGCTTGTCTGTTATAACGCCCCCAGCCGTGCTAAATACCCGTTCAGATAATACACTGGCTGCAGGGCACGCCAGCACCTCCAAGGCGTAAAGGGCAAGCTCAGGCCATGTGCCCAATTTGGAGACCCAGAAGTTGAAGGGGGCAGACCCGTCATTCACTACATGTAGGCGTGTGCACACATACTGCTCCACCATGTTGGTAAAATGCTGCCTCCTGCTAAGACGTTCCATCTGAGCTGCTGGTGCTGCTGTTTGTTGTGGCGTGCTGACAAAGCTTTTCCACATTTCGGCCATGCTAACCCTGCCTTCTGAGGTGCTGGCGGTGCCCTGGTTGCGTTGGCGACCTCCTCCTCCTCCTCCTCTGCCTTGTGCTTCCACTGTGGCCCCGCTGTCAGATGGGAATGCCAGCAGCATGGCGTCTACCAGCGTGCGCTTGTACTCGCGCATCTTGCGATCGCGCTCCAGTGAGTGAATTAAGGACGGTACGTTGTCCTTGTAACGGGGATCCAGCAGCGTGGCCACCCAGTAATCAGCACAAGTTAGAATGTGGGCAACTCGGCGGTCGTTGTGGAGACACTGCAGCATGTAATCGCTCATGTGTGCCAGGCTGCCCAGAGGCAACGAAAGGCTGTCCTCTGTGGGAGGTGTATCGTCCGTGTCCTCTGTATCCCCCCAGCCACGAACCAGTGATGGCCATGAGCTGGCCTGGGTGCCACCCTGCTGTGAACATGGTTCCATCTCCTCCTCCAGCTCCTCCTCCTCCTCATCCTCCTCATCCTCCAGAACTGTGCCCCTGCTGGACAATTGCGTCCCTGGCGTTTGCGTGTGCAGGAACCCACCCTCGGAGCCCCTTGCGAATGACTGCCCTGAAAGCCTTGGAAATGTTACCTCTTCATCCTCCTCCTCCTCCTCATCCTGTGCCACATCCTCTTCCATCATCGCCCGAATTGTTTTTTCAAGGAGGCATAGAAGTGGGATAGTTAAGCTGAGAACGGCGTCATTGCCACTGGCCATGTTGGTGGAGTACTCAAAACAGCGCAACAAGGCACACAGGTCTCGCATGGAGGCCCAGTTAAATTAAATAGCGGAATAGAAAATATGATCCAAAAAAAGTGTATGTATATCACACGTACACAACCACACTGGGCCCCAATTACTATTGTTTGTACCCCTAAAAGGCTAGATGAGGAGTAGGGGGAGTATGGAACAGGCAGCACCCTCAAACCTTCAGAAGTATGAGATGAACCCCAACAACTTGGAAAGGTGGATCTCTCTCACACGTACCAACACAGACTATCCCCCAATTTAACTGATCCCCAAAGGTTTTTGATTAAATAGCGGAATAGAAAATATGATCCAAAAAAAGTGTATGTATATCACACGTACACAACCACACTAGGCCCCAATTACTATTGTTTGTACCCCTAAAAGGCTAGATGAGGAGTAGGGGGGGTATGGAACAGGCAGCACCCTCAAACCTTCAGAAGTATGAGATGAACCCCAACAACTTGGAAAGGTGGATCTCTCTCACACGTACCAACACAGACTATCCCCCAATTTAACTGATCCCCAAAGGTTTTTGATTAAATAGCGGAATAGAAAATATGATCCAAAAAAAGTGTATGTATATCACACGTACACAACCACACTAGGCCCCAATTACTATTGTTTGTACCCCTAAAAGGCTAGGAGTAGGGGGAGTATGGAACAGGCAGCACCCTCAAACCTTCAGAAGTATGAGATGAACCCCAACAACTTGGAAAGGTGGATCTCTCTCACACGTACCAACACAGACTATCCCCCAATTTAACTGATCCCCAAAGGTTTTTGATTAAATAGCGAAATAGAAAATATGATCCAAAAAAAGTGTATGTATATCACACGTACACAACCACACTAGGCCCCAATTACTATTGTTTGTACCCCTAAAAGGCTAGATGAGGAGTAGGGGGGGTATGGAACAGGCAGCACCCTCAAATCTGCAGAAGTATGAGATGAACCCCAAAAACTTGGAAAGGTGGATCTCTCTCACACGTACCAACACAGACTATCCCCCAATTTAACTGATCCCCAAAGGTTTTTGATTAAATAGCGGAATAGAAAATATGATCCAAAAAAAGTGTATGTATATCACACGTACACAACCACACTAGGCCCCAATTACTATTGTTTGTACCCCTAAAAGGCTAGATGAGGAGTAGGGGGGGTATGGAACAGGCAGCACCCTCAAATCTTCAGAAGTATGAGATGAACCCCAAAAACTTGGAAAGGTGGATCTCTCTCACACGTACCAACACAGACTATCCCCCAATTTAACTGATCCCCAAAGGTTTTTGATTAAATAGCGGAATAGAAAATATGATCCAAAAAAAGTGTATGTATATCACACGTACACAACCACACTAGGCCCCAATTACTATTGTTTGTACCCCTAAAAGGCTAGATGAGGAGTAGGGGGAGTATGGAACAGGCAGCACCCTCAAACCTTCAGAAGTATGAGATGAATCCCAACAACTTGGAAAGGTGGATCTCTCTCACACGTACCAACACAGACTATCCCCCAATTTAACTGATCCCCAAAGGTTTTTGATTAAATAGCGGAATAGAAAATATGATCCAAAAAAAGTGTATGTATATCACACGTACACAACCACACTAGGCCCCAATTACTATTGTTTGTACCCCTAAAAGGCTAGGAGTAGGGGGAGTATGGAACAGGCAGCACCCTCAAACCTTCAGAAGTATGAGATGAACCCCAACAACTTGGAAAGGTGGATCTCTCTCACACGTACCAACACAGACTATCCCCCAATTTAACTGATCCCCAAAGGTTTTTGATTAAATAGCGGAATAGAAAATATGATCCAAAAAAAGTGTATGTATATCACACGTACACAACCACACTAGGCCCCAATTACTATTGTTTGTACCCCTAAAAGGCTAGATGAGGAGTAGGGGGAGTATGGAACAGGCAGCACCCTCAAATCTTCAGAAGTATGAGATTGTGTTCACTGTACCCCACAAAGATTGAGTTCACTGCACCCCACAATGATTGTGTTCACTGCACCCCACAAAGATTGTGTTCACTGCACCTCACAAAGATTGTGTTCACTGTACCCCCCAAAGATTGTGTTCACTGCACCCCACAAAGATTCTGTTCACTGTACCCCACAAAGATTGTGTTCACTGCACCCTAAAAGGATGTTGTTCACTGCACCCCACAAAGATTGTGTTCACTGCACCCTAAAAGGATGTTGTTCACTGCACCCCAAAAAGATTGTGTTCACTGTACCCCCCCAAAGATTGTGTTCACTGCACCCCACAAAGATTGTGTTCACTGCACCCCAAAAAGATTGTGTTCACTGTACCCCCCAAAGATTGTGTTCACTGCACCCCAAAAAGATTGTGTTCACTGTACCCCCCAAAGATTGTGTTCACTGCACCCCACAAAGATTCTGTTCACTGTACCCCACAAAGATTGTGTTCACTGCACCCCAAAAAGATTGTGTTCACTGTACCCCCCCAAAGATTGTGTTCACTGCACCCCACAAAGATTCTGTTCACTGCACCCCACAAAGGATTTTGTTCACTGCACCCCAAAAAGATTGTGTTCACTGCACCCCAAAAAGGATTTTGATCACTGCACCCCAAAAAGGATGTTGTTCACTGCACCCCAAAAATGATTTTGTTCACTCCACCCCAAAAAGATTGTGTTCACTGCACCCCACAAAGATTGTGTTCACTGCACCCCAAAAAGATTGTGTTCACTGTACCCCCCAAAGATTGTGTTCACTGCACCCCACAAAGATTCTGTTCACTGTACCCCACAAAGATTGTGTTCACTGCACCCCAAAAAGATTGTGTTCACTGCACCCCAAAAAGGATGTTGTTCACTGCACCCCAAAAAGGATGTTGTTCACTCCACCCCAAAAAGATTGTGTTCACTGCACCCCACAAAGATTGTGTTCACTGCACCCCAAAAAGATTGTGTTCACTGCACCCCAAAAATGATTTTGTTCACTGCACCCCAAAAAGGATTTTGTTCACTGCACCCCAAAAAGGATGTTGTTCACTCCACCCCAAAAAGATTGTGTTCACTGCACCCCAAAAAGATTGTGTTCACTGCACCCCACAAAGGATTTTGTTCACTGCACCCCAAAAAGATTGTGTTCACTGCACCCCAAAAAGGATGTTGTTCACTGCACCCCAAAAAGGATTTTGTTCACTGCACCCCAAAAAGATTGTGTTCACTGCACCCCACAAAGGATTTTGTTCACTGCACCCCACAAAGATTGTGTTCACTGCACACCAAAAAGGATTGTGTTCACTGCACCCCAAAAAGATTTTGTTCACTGCACCCCAAAAAGATTGTTTTCACTGCAGCCCAAAAAGATTGTGTTCACTGCAGCCCAAAAAGATTGTGTTCACTGCAGCCCAAAAAGATTGTGTTCACTGCAGCCCAAAAAGATTGTGTTCACTGCAGCTCACACACAGAAAAATGGATGTGGATCACTGACACCTGCCTATCTCCAATCCCACACCACACAGCAATATCGATTGTAGTTTGTAGAACACAGTTTCCCTAAAATTCAGCAGACTCTGTCCCTAAAGCCCCGTACACACGTACCGATCGTCGGCCGACGGAACGTCCTACAAATGTTCGCGGCTGGTGTGTTTGTTGTTTGTCTGTTGAAAAGTGCTCCAAACTTGCCCAGGACATTTGTCTTCCGACAGAAAATGACGTCACTACGTTCCACGCACGTTCGCCGCTACAAAAGAGGAAGTGAGTGTTTGGCCGTGACCCTTCTGGGCATCTCGCGCTGATTTCGGTAGCATTTGTTTGGTTGACGACATTTCGCTATTTTCCGAGACATCGTTCGAGAATTTATTATGGCGACCGTGAATTCGTCCGTTGCTGTCGTTAGTGTTGGAGTTTTGGCTCTGAGACGACGTACGAGCAATAGGAAGAAGAAGCGGACCTCCTGGACGAAAAATTGGTTGCTTAACCGTGATCAATTTTCTCATATGTCCTTGCTGAGGGAGCTCCAGGAAAATAATCCTGATGACTTCAGGAATTATTTGAGGATGACGGATCCCATCTTTTACCGTCTTCTTGCCCTGGTGTCCCCCTATATTCTGAAGCAGGATACTTGTATGCGGCTTGCAATTACTCCTGAGCAAAGGTTAATTGCGACGTTGAGGTATCTTGCAACAGGGAGAAGCCTGCAGGATCTGAAGTTCACCACAGGCATCTCCCCCCAAGCTCTTGGAGTCATCATCCCTGAGACCTGCTCTGCCATCATCAAGGTCTTGCAGAAGGACTATATCAAGGTATGTTTGATTTTTTACATTACATTACATGTATTACTAGTTTCACCCGAATTATGATGTTTTTGGATGTACAGCAATTGACACAGGCCATTATTTGTAAACTACCCTCTGTCCGCATGCACATAGTAGTAAAGATGTAGATTATCTTTAACCATTTGTAAAATTACCCACTAACCACCCCACCATTCTCTCCTATGTGTCCCTAAACGCATTGCCTGTTAACAGTATTTTGAATTTGGGTCATTTTATTGCTTTCCCTCAAACAATTATTCCTTGGCCAATGTTTTAGTACCTAGTTAATGATTTATCTAAAATACATCAGTCCATCCATTCCCACCTATGATTCTGTATGTTTATGTAATGATGTTAAAACCTTCACTGACCACAAGCCCTAATTGATGTATAAATGCCCAGTTTTACTTACCCATCCCCCCACCCACATGCTAAATCTCAAAGTCAGCATATACCAAAGCTCAAGTTCAGAGGTCTTCAAACTATGGGCCACCAGTTGTTCACGAACTTCAATTTCCATCATGCCTAGTCATGTCTGTGAATGTCAGAGAATTACAAGGCCTCATGGGATGTGTAGTTCTGCAACAGCTGGATGGCCGTAGTTTGTAAATCTCAGCTCTAGCTGGTGAGTATAATGGGCCATACACACTAGAAGATTGTCAGAACAATTTATCCTTCCGATTTACCAAAACCAAATAATATGAGGTCCAACAAACACTTTCAAATCCTATGCAATCTGGTAGGCCCTTGCACTACATAGAAAAGGTAAATCTGCACGAAAAAGTCTTCAGAGAATCTTCTAGTGTGTATGGCCCTTTACAATATAAGAACAATAGGAGGTTGAAAATAAATGTATGTAGATGTTACATCCCCATATCCAAACCTTTGCCTTCCTGTTGTATATTTTTTTAGCAAGTTGCATAAGCATTTAACAGACAACTGTGTGTGTAATTAATAATGTGATGTGCTCAAGCACTAATTTTATTTTTTTTATTTTTTCCCCACAGTTTCCTTCAAACGCAGAGCAATGGCTGGAGATTTCTGATCAATTTCTGGAGAAGTGGAATTTTCCCAATTGTGGGGGTGCTATTGATGGGAAGCACGTCCGCATTGTCCCCCCTCCGAATTCCGGCACATTTTATTATAATTATAAAGGTTTTTTTAGTATAGTCATGCTAGCCATAGTTAATGCAAACTATGAGTTTATTTTTTTGGATATTGGCAAAAATGGCCGCAATTCGGATGGGGGAGTTATTGATCAGACGGAGTTCGCTCGTCGTCTAAAGAACGGCACTCTGAACCTGCCATCCAGGGAGCAAACTGTTGAGGGTATGAGCTTTGTGTTTATCGCAGATGAGGCTTTTGCGCTTGGGGAGCATCTCATGAAGCCCTACCCTCAGAGGAACCTCACCCCAGACCAAAGGATTTACAACTACCGGTTGTCCAGAGCTCGCAGAGTTGTGGAGAATGCCTTCGGGATAATGGCCAACCGGTTCCGGATATTCCTGACGTCCATAAACCTGGCACTGTACAAAGTGGATAATGTGGTCTTGTGTTGCTGCATTTTGCACAACTTCCTACGCAGGAATGCACAAAATTATGTCTTGCAGCAACTGGATACTGACCCTGCTATGCCAGGTACAAGTGGAGAGGCCCAACCTTCTAACCAAGTGGAGTCCATGACGTCAATGGAAGTTGGACGGTCAGCATTGGCATCACACAGGGCCCGTCAGATCCGCCAGGAATATCTGGACTATTTCGTGGGGAGAGGAGCTGTGTCCTGGCAGCAATCACTGTCACACACCCATTAATCTTGTTAAAGATTGGACACACAAGATAAATGTCAGAGATATATTATTTTTCAACACATTAAACAAAAATTGCAATGATTCTGTATTGTGGATTATAATCATTTGGGCACATATGCCAAACACAATTATTTGGGTTAATCATGTGTTATATATGTGTGACTTTGGAAGGGTTAATACATTCATCAGTGTGTTTCTTGACTGTAGTCTCTCACCAGCTGATCCAAAGTGATGATGGCCATGTGTTATTTTTTAGCCAGTGGTGTAAATACAAGGGCCTTCTGCACCCCACAAAATGTACACAAACCCTGTCACATTGAGAACTAGGTCACACCCAAGGTTCATCTAATGTCACCTTACATTGGTGTTCATTGTCCAGAAGTTGCCCATACTATATATTTCATATAATACATTAGGGTATTAACAAAGTACCTACACCTGTTATGTTGTGTTCATTTATGACATCCTTCTCACTGCCCACCAATGTTAGGATATGTCAGTGTTATGTGAAACTTGATCATTGTTCATCTCAAAGTGTTATATATATAGGTAATGGAAAGTGAACTAGAGCAACGAACAAGCAATACACTATAGATTACACTGATCTCCCTACACTGATTGCTACTGGCAATATCAATGCCATATTGAATCCTAGGACTGCTAGTACCTTGAGTGTTGAGTCACACTTATGCGATGCGGGAAGTCTGCGACTTTGCAGCCTTCCAGCATTGCATAAGGGTGACCCGCCACTTACTTTTTCCACAGGATTGTATTCCACAAGTGTTAAGCACTGTGCGATCCAATCCAGATACATCAGAAATAAAGGGTCATGTGCGACTTGTATGCGTGTTCAGTGCGAATGTAGCCATACAAAGTGTATGTCTCAATTCACACTGCACATCTGATGGCATGTAATATCGTAGCGCACTGCTCCTTTATTACATGCGATCAGATGTTCATGCGAAAATCAGCTATACAGTTTGTATGGCTCAATTCGCACTGCACTCGCACAAAAGTCGCACATGATGCATTTATTCAGCCGCATCAGGATAGGATCGCACAATCGTTCAAACTTGTGTGATCCGATCCTGTGTGAAATGTCAGATCGCACTGTGATATGCGTTAAAACTGGGGGTATCTTTAACATTTCATTGACACCTCCAGCAACTCGCATATGGCAGTGACCAAAATGCTTTCATTAACATGTAAATATGGGAATAGGACAGCCATCATACATTTAGTGCTTCTTTACACAGCTTTAGACCTCGACCCCCCAACTAAAGTCTAATAAAGAATTGAACACACATTGTTGAATGTAAAAACGTTTTAGTATCAAACATTCACAGGGTTAGGGTTAGGGTTAGGGTTAGGGTTAGGGTTAGGGTTAGGGTGTTGTAAAGTGCTTTTCCCAAACTTGGGTACACTCTTTAACATCTGAGTGTAATTAAAATGCCCTAAAACATTCTTAAAAAATTGTAACATCAGGAACATCCCAATACAAACATTAAAAACCTAGTAAAATT
This sequence comes from Pelophylax lessonae, assembly GCF_965119305.1. Classification (NCBI taxonomy): domain Eukaryota; kingdom Metazoa; phylum Chordata; class Amphibia; order Anura; family Ranidae; genus Pelophylax; species Pelophylax lessonae. The sequence continues at coordinate 434,350,929 of NC_138771.1, forward strand.
GTGGCTTAAAATTTGCCAATCATGTCCACAAAATTGCGCATTTTGATTTGTAATGCCGTTGCAGTCTCCTTTATTTGTTCCAGGTCTGCGCAGCATTGGAGAGCCTCACGGGTCAATTTGGCTAATGTGCAACTATGTAAAACATGGTCTGTAAAAATTAAAAAAAAATGAGTCAATGTGAATCACCTACATGAGGTCATAATAATAGAGAAACATTTGGTGTCCAGGTAATCTTAAATTCCTCTCGAGTTAATACCTACCCTGTTCTTATGCTCTTTTGCCCTAGGCTCTTCTTCTTCCTCCTGTCCTCCTCCGATGCTGTTGCTGATGATTCTGCCGGTCTCCTGAGCTTACTATATATTCATTAGGGGTGTGAACGCATGATGACGTCATTGTGAGGGCATGGTTGTAATGTATATATATTAAGATGCAGAGACCAGAGACGGGCAGAATGCACGGCAACAGCATTGGAGGAGGACAGGAGGAAGAAGAAGAGCCTAGGGCAAAAGAGCAGACAACATAAGAGCAGAAGATTGGACAGCAGAAGAGTGGAGAGGAGAAGATCCAAAGAGCAGAGTGGAGAAGACCGGATGAAGATATTTAAGAACATTTCATAAACGTCTCCTGTCGTTATTCACATACACTTCCATTTATGTGGTTAATGTGTAGGGGTACTATGTACCCCATACCCATTCACATAGTGATTGGGGTCTGGGATCTGGGGGCCACCCTTTGTTAAAGGTTGCTTCCAAAGTCCTAGGAACCCCCTGGCCGCATGACCCCCCAAAACCACCAGACAGGGTTGTGGGGATGAGGCTCTTGTCCTCCTCTACATGGGAGTAAGGTGCTTTTGGGTGTGCGGTGCAGAGGCCCCCTGGCCCAAAGCAACAAAACCCCCCCATGTTGAGGGCATGTGTCCTGCTGTGGTCCAGGGGGTGTTTGGTCCGCTTGCTCGTTCTCTTTCCTGGCCTGACAAGCTGCATGCTTGTATAAGGGTCTGGTAGGGGTTTTGGGGGTAACCCACGCTGTCTTTTTGTTGTGGGCATACCCTCAAACTCAATACCACACACAAAAGGCCTGGTTGTGAACTTGGGGGGACACCCACGGTGGGTTGTTCAATTTTTGGGTGTAGTTCCCCCTCAAAAATCTTCACAACGCAAGTGGCCCCGCAAGTCAGAGCATCCTGATCCGACTTACGGTGCGACTTCCATTCAAATAAAGAGGCTCCCATAGGGAACTAGTGTTGTAAATTGGAGGCTAAAAATAACACTGATAAAAATCATTATGAAAAAACCTACGTGGGCACACAATTGGCTCTTGGACACTTGGTCCTGGTTCCTCCACAGTTTCGGAACTGGCTTCCATGCTGCTTGGCAAGTTGCCAGGAGATCGGGCTTCTGACCTGGCTGGGGATGCCACATCCTGGCATGATGCAACATCTGCAATGTAAATTTGCAAGGGAATACAAGAATATAAGGTTAAACAATCATTGCAAATACACATATTTCTATGATCCCACTACACAAAAATCTGTGACTACCAACCTTCTTGTTGCTCTGGTGTCTCATCACTTGTTGGCTCCACCAGGATTATTTCCGGAATAATGTCTTCATCTACATAATACAAAACATTGGCCATATCATAAAAGTCACAAGAGGTACATTTGTTAGGACATGGTGCCCTGCTTGATAGCTCTTTTAGTAACAAATATGAAGACATGTACATGGTTATCTACGAAAAATATGGTACATTAATGTTTGACAGTGCATAGGAACCAATTACCTTTAGTGGAATCTGTGCCACCTTCTGTGCCCATGTCCTCATCTTGTTCCACAACTGCCGATGGAGCTGCCAAACCTCTCCTCCTCCTTTCCCATTGTTTGGCACGGAGTTTACGTTTTTCTCCTATTTAAAGGTTTGAATAATAATCTGTGATTAATAGGAATGTTTGCTGAGAAGATTCGTGCAGGAAAGAACGTTCGTTGCAACACAATACATATATTTTTCACTATGGCTTCCTGACTTTTAATGTCATATACTAAAACATCAACAATAGATCGATCAAATCACGACATGACAACTAAAATGAGTAATCTAACTTTTTACATAGACATTATAATCTAGACATGTTAATACAACATACACCAAATTATAAAAAACATATTGCATGATTAAAAAAATAAAGAAAAAATAAAACTTACTTTTTTTCAAAATCCGATGGATTTGGGAAAGCTGATCCTGCTCACGGTGTTTGAGGTCAGACCACCGTTTCCGAATCTGATCTTTCGATCGCTCGACACCGAATTTTTTGACCAAACAGGCCACCACCTTGTCCATGATGCCATCTTTCCTGGCATTGGGCCGATCGTAATTTGCCAACTTTCCATCGTAATCCATTTTTTCTAAAATGGAGACCATCTCCACCATTTCTGGCTTTGACATGGGTGTAGCCCTTGATTTTCGGGTGGCCCAATCACTTCGGCCCCCACTAATTGAGCTCCCAGATTGTTGAGACATGGTTCCTAATTAAACAATGATTATTCCACTGCCTCAGGTGTGAGTGTCGCATGTAGGCCTGATCTTCGGCACGTACACACCCCTGCACAAGCCCGCCACTGGAGGAGGAGTTGACGCCTGCGCTGTATTTAAAGGACGCCAGATCGTTCGGCCGACGATTCGCTAGCGGACATATCGAGAGTTGGAGCACGATCGAGTGGCGAATCACGACTTTTCCCCACAAACAAAGGTACGACTCTTTTAATAGAAAGTGTGTGTTTTGGGCCCTATACAGCTTTTATTAGGAATCTCTTTATTATGTGCCAAAATACATGCTATTTTAATATGTTTTGTGTTGTTTTGTGTCTTGCAGGCATATACTGTCCTGCAATATGGTGGACAATTTCACCACCCACAACTTTTTAATAAGTTTTATTGATGAGTTCAGGCAACTGCCCTGTTTGTGGCAAGTCAAGTCCGCAGATTATAAAAATCGAAAACTCAGAAAACAGGCCATGGAACATTTGGTGGCCTTCTACAAGCCCGTCTGTCCTGGGGCAAATTTTGATTATATCCGCAAAAAAATAAACAGTATTCGCACTGCCTACAGGCGGGAGTTAAAAAAAATAGAAGATTCCACCCAGTCTGGAGCAGGGGCACGGAATGTATATGTACCACGGCTGTGGTACTATGATAACATGCGGTTCCTGGCAGACACCATGGAATCCAGGCCGTCAATTTCTACACTGCCTTCTACTTCGGCAGAGGGCTCAGTGTCGGTTGATCCAAGCCAGGATGAGGATTTCCTGGAGGAGAGTTTTACTCAGGTATGGCATTTCACAATATATTGTCTGCTAAAATGTAATCATGTAACAAAATTATAAGCTAAACCATAATTGACCCTTTATGTAAACGGGCATAGCAAGGGGTTGGCATGACAGGCAACCGCCAGGGGCGCAGGCCAAGGGGGGTGGGTCACAAAAACATTGGCATTGTTTTATTGTTTATTTTAACAATCCACTCAGCCTGCACACCCCAGAACCCCCAGTTTGCAGGCGGATTCATGCAGGTGTAAAACATTGAGAGCTGCTTCATGCAGGTGTAAAACATTGAGAGCTGCTTCATGCAGGTGTAAAACATTGAGAGCTGCTTCATGCAGGTGTAAAACATTGAGAGCTGCTTCATGCAGGTGTAAAACATTGAGAGCAGCTGAGCCAAAAGACCAGGAGACTGAGACTGCCTCTCACTGCATCCCCAGCACCCCTCCGGTCTTACAAACACTGCTGCATCCCCAGCACACCTCTGGTCCTAAGAAACACTGCTGTAGCCTCAGCATTCCTCTGGCTCAACCTTTTTTAATACAAAACTAACAGCTCCTGCAAATGATCCATCCATCCTTGCTTCCATGTCTCTGGTCTCTCACTCTGGGTCAGCAAGGCAGGTGGCTTCCTTATTCATGTTTCCCTGCACTGCTTCACCCTCAATGCCCTACATCAAGTCCTCTGCAAGTTCAGGCCCCTCTCTCTCTGCAACCCCCCTCCTCTCTCTCTCACACCCCCTCTTTCTCTCCCTCTCTCTATCTCTCAACCCTCTCTTTCTTTTTCACACCTGAGACAATGATTGCCCACTAGAGAGCTCTACACTGGGCAAACAAGGGGCAAATTAGAAACTTTTAATGCCCTTTAATTTTTTTTTGGGGGGGTGGGTTACAGTTTTACATTGATCTTGGGGGGGGGGGGGGGGTTGTTGCCAAATACAGCTCCTCAACAAGGGCACTGGAGACCCTAGATATGCCACTGTATGTAAAGTCTGCTATTTGTTCACAATAATATAACAAACATGCATTTTTATATACACTATAACATTCTAATCAATTGTTCATTTCATCAACAGGGAAGTGTCACTGAGGAGGAGCCAGGTTGCAGCCAGGAGCCTGGGGAGCCTGTGGAGCCTGAGGAGCCTGCGGAACTCTTTCCACCACCACCTCCTCCTGCCAAACGGAGGCAAAAGAGGAAGCACGTGGATGACATCACCGACGAGTTTATCCAGGAGGCCACCATAGCCCTACGTCGGAAACCGGAGGCCAATGAGTCCTTCGGGAATATGACTGCCAAAATCCTGGATAAGGTGGACCTCAGGCAGTGTCAGTATGCCAGAAAAATTATTCTGGATGTGCTGCAAAACGCAGAAAACGGCATACTTAATGAGCACAGCCACGCATGCCAGGAGCACCCGTGCCCTCCACCTCCACCTCCACCTCCACCTCCACAACACCCACCACCTCGCCAAATGCCACATGGCCAGTGGCAATATGGCCAGCAGGATCCAAACCTGCCCTCATGGCAACCTGATTACAGTTACCAGCAACTTTAATTTGTGTAACCCCCTATTATTTATTTTACCCCTGTTTGCCAGTTTCTAGTTTAATTTTGTCCAAATGGACCTTTTTTATGTTTAGTTTATTATACAGAAAGTATTGATGTTTGCTTTGTTTTTTTTTTGCTGAGATCCAAAAAATAAAGAAAATTTAAAATAAAAAATGGCCTATCTGAATTTGTTAACATGTTTAATATTGTGCATAACCTGAAAAATATGTTTTAGACATTAATTCATACAAGAATAAAGGGTCATATCAATAGTTAGATCTTTGGTGTGAAAATACAAAAATAATGGTGAAGAGTTCAAATTATTTAATTCTAAAATTTGATAGAACAGATAGAATAGACAAACATTATCTTCATCATAACAGAACACATGCCTTTTTATTAGAAAAGTATGGCATTATGAGCAGCATCTTCCTTCTTCTCACATTTATCAAGATGAGCATGTGCTCCGCATTTCACCTATTTCTTGGACTTCCGCGAGCCGAAAGTTCTTTCTGAATAAAATGTTGAGTTTACTAGAGAAAATTCTTCCGGGAACTCATTTGGTTTGATCATGCGTGTTGGGATTTGTAGCTGTGTGTCGGCAGAATTGTGTACTGACAGGCGAACAATCGTCCGTTCTGGTGTCGGCATACAAATATTTTCATGTTTGCAAGAAAGACTTTTGTCCGCGGATTGTGCGCAGACATCTGTCGGAGGCACCATACTAACACGCGTACAATCGGCAGATCCTTCGTCCACCGACGTTTGTATGCCGACGATCGGTACGTGTGTACGGGCCTTAACAGGATTGAGAAGAGATCGTAGATCAGGATTGAGTGCAGATTCACCCCACCCCCCACACAGCAATATCGATTGTAGTTTGTAGAAGACACTGACCCTATAATTCAGCAAACTCTATCCCTAAAATGCCTACAACTCGCCCTGCCTAAACACTCCGACCTGTCCCTCAATTCTATCCGGACACAAATGGTTTTTTCCTGCCTATCTTTCCCTAATCAGCAGCCAGCACATTGATGTGTGCTCTGTCCCTTAGCTAAGCAGCAGAATGACGCTGCTGCGGCGGCTGCCTCGAACTTATAAAGACTTGGTCACATGCTTCAGACGGCCAATCACAGCTACTAAGACATTTGCAGGCATGGCTGGGATGGCTTAAGGCACACCAGTTAAACGATTGTTGATTGGCTGTTGAAAGCCCGCCATGAAAAGAGCGCCAAAGCATGCAAAACCCGGAAATAAAACGACCGAACACGGATTTTTACCCGAACATACAGTAAAGTGTCCGTGTCCGTGTTCGGGTAAAAAAAATCCAATTATTCGGTACGAACACGAATAATACAGTCCGTGTAGGCATCCCTAAAATGCCTACAACTCGCCCTGCCTAAACACTCCGACCTGTCCCTCAATTCTATCCGGACACAAATGGTTTTTTCCTGCCTATCTTTCCCTAATCAGCAGCCAGCACATTGATGTGTGCTCTGTCCCTTAGCTAAGCAGCAGAATGACGCTGCTGCGGCGGCTGCCTCGAACTTATAAAGACTTGGTCACATGCTTCAGACGGCCAATCACAGCTACTAAGACATTTGCAGGCATGGCTGGGATGGCTTAAGGCACACCAGTTAAACGATTGTTGATTGGCTGTTGAAAGCCTGCCATGAAAAGAGCGCCAAAGCATGCAAAACCCGGAAATAAAACGACCGAACACGGATTTTTACCCGAACATACAGTAAAGTGTCCGTGTCCGTGTTCGGGTAAAAAAAATCCAATTATTCGGTACGAACACGAATAATACAGTCCGTGTTCGCTCAACACTACCAAAGACATGTAGCTAAATAGATTTTGGCCTAAATGTATGACAAAAATTGATTTTATTGGATATTTTTTATAAGAAAAGGTAGAAAATATAATTTTTCCCAAATTTTCAGTCTTTTTTCATTTATATCACAAAAAATAAAAATCCCCGTGGTAATCAAATTTCAACAAAAGAAATCTCTATTTGTGGGAAAAAAGGACATGTATTTTGTTCGGGTACAGCATTGCATGACAGCGTAATTACCAGTTAAAATTGTGCAGTGCCAAATTGCAAATAATTACCTGGTCATTAAGGGGGTAAAAGCTTCCAGTCCTTAACGTGGTTAAAATGAATATCTATCATGGCTTTGAATATATAAATATTTACATATTCTTTAGATGCAATAAGGCTGGGTTCACATATGTGCAGTCGCGGGTTTGTGCTTGGGGTCTGGTGTGAATTTGTTCAATGGTATAGGTGTGATTCAGGTCTGAATTTTTGCCTGAATTCACACCTGAAGTGGACCCAAACACACACCGGACCCTTTTGCAATCCACTCCACAGCTGCCCCAGACCTGTGTGAACCAGCTCCATTGAGAGCCAGTCACACTCGCATGTCTTGCGAATTTGATTCGGTGAAACCCGCATCCAATTCACGCATATGTGAACCCAGCCAAAAGGAGCTTTAATGCAAGCCCTTGATCTGTAGCTGCAGACACTATGGAGCAATTCATCCTAAGAATTCAAAGCAAAAGTACTGAAGCTGTTTTCTGGGCAGCTTAGCTCCCTTTGTTCCTCCTCCCAGCAATGAGTGAGGAGCCTTCAAACCTTTTAAAGTGGTAGTAAATAAAAAAAAAAAAAACAGCCCCTCTGCAAGTTAATGGAATAATGTCCTAGTAAGAATCACATACTAGCACACTATGCAAGACTTACCGTATTTATCGGCGTATAACACGCACTTTTTCCTCCTAAAAATGGAGGAAAAAGCAGCAGTGCGTGTTATACGCCGATCTTCAAAAAAAAAAAAAATGGCCAGGAAGCAATGCCGAGAGCAGAAGGGGCGGGCCGGGCCGAGGAGAAGGAAGGACTAGCAGTCTGTCATAAGAGCAGAAGGGGGCAGGCCGGGCCGAGGAGAAGGGAGAACGAGCGAGCGCAGTCATCGGAAGTCCCGCCTATGACAGACGTCACACATCTCGGCAGAGGAGGCGGGACTTCAGATGACTGCACTCGCTCGTTCTTCCTTCTCCTCAGACTGGCCCGCCCCCTTCTGCTCTTATGACAGACAGCTAGTCCTTCCTTCTCCACGGCCCGGCCCGCCCCTTCTGCTCTCGGCGCTCCTTCCCGGCCTTTTTAAAAACAAATATGGACAGTTCCAATGGCGCTTGCGAGGCTGCATATTTGGACATTGCGCTTGCGAGGCTGCATGGACACTGCTGGTGGGCTGCATTATAGACACTGCTGGTGGGCTGCATTATGGACACTGCTGGTGGGCTGCATTATGGACACTGCTGGTGGGCTGCATTATGAACACTGCTGGTGGGCTGCATTATAGACACTGCTGGTGGGCTGCATTATGAACACTGCTGGTGGGTTGCATTATGGACACTGCTGTTGGGCTGCATTATGGACACTGCTGGTGGGCTGCATTATAGACACTGCTGGTGGGCTGCATTATGAACACTGCTGGTGGGCTGCATACATGGACACTGCTGATTAGGATGCATTCATGGGCACTGGTGAGATATCCTTTTGATATAAAAAAAAAAAAAAAAATGTTCTGAGTTCAAAGCTGTTTATTTTAAATTTAAGCTTTTTTCCTGAAATTTCTCTCCAAATATTGGGGTGCGTGTTATACGCCGATAAATATGGTACCTGTAAAACTAAACCCTCCAGCGATGCACTGTCACTGCTGACAGGCTTCCATCTTCACCTGATCTTTCTTTTGGGTTTGTGGGCTCCGGCCATTTGAATGGCCGAGCCGTGATGACATCACTCCCACTCATACACATGAAAGTCACAACCACAGCATGTAGCTCTGGATTGAAGACACATTTACTGTGCCCTCAATTCAGAGTGCAGTGCACATGCGCCAGTGAGGTCCCCAGCTGAAAAACATATGAATATTTCCTGAATGGTGCACATTTAAAAAGATATTAATTTTACCTACAGGCAAGCTTTATTATAAGCTTACTTGTAGGTAAAGGTTACATAATTACATAGTTAGTCTGGTTGAAAAAGGACATCCAGTTCAACCCACGGATGAATGTAATAACTAAAGGGACAAAGCAGAGTTTACTAATGCTTTAAACTCTAATGTGAACAAGCAGAAGATGCTGAGCTGAGCTGCTGAGAAAGTGACTTGAACAACTTCAATGCTTCTACTGTGAACTTTAAGGATAAATTGCTCCATAATGCCCGGTGCTACAGAGGTCAGTAGGGGGTCTTAGATTACATAGCTGCTGGTAAATCTAAAGTAAATAGTACAGATAGCAATGTGTGTGGTCAACTTTAATGCAAATAACTATGATAGGTCTACTAATCAGTTGAGGAATAAAAAGGACGTTAGATAAAATAATAATACTGTACAGTGTAAACAAGTGCCTTCATTTTTTGTTCTGTGAATGAGAGACAACATCCTTTTTCTCAGCTTTGCTACTAAACACATTGGTTACATTCTATATGTAACTAGTTCATGTCAACAGCTCCAGAGACATCACATTTCTGCATCAGCAGACAGCAGCACTTTTCTATTGTAACCATGTGAAATTGCCAGAAACATATGTATTCCTATGTTTGTTGGTCTTATATACCTGGCAGAATGTTATGATCAATGTTATTTACTGTATTCATCATAATGCAGTTGATTGCATAATTTCTTTTTTTTATGCCACAGGTTCATACTGTTGTTTACATTTTTTTTATTTGCTCGGTCTGAACCATTCGCCCAACTCTAAGGGTCCTTTCACATGGTCAGTTCAGTTTTTTATCCATTCAGTCACTTCTTTTTTTTCTTTAAACGGACACGGATGCACTTTTGTAGTGTCCGTTCCGTATGTCCGTTTTTCATCCATCCGTTTGCTGATGAAAAACTGACATAATGTATGTCTATGGGATTGCGGACGTTAGCGGATGACGCCGCTGACATCCGTTTTTGCATCCATTCCGTTTTTTAAACGGAAGAAAAATAGTGTTCTCTTCCATCTCAAAAAATGGAACTGAACGGAATGGAAGCAAAACGGATGTCAGCGGATGGTCATCTGCTAACGTCCGCAATCCCATAGACATACATTATGTCAGTTTTTTATCCACAAACGGATGGGAGGAAAAACAGACATATGGACCGCCCGTGTGAAAGGACCCTTACGCTTTGCCCAATCAGGGCACAGTGAATAGCTGTTGTTAAGGAGCAGGGCCAGAGAGTCGCTCGCTGCATCCTTAACAACAGATGAGTCATCAGCTATTAGTGGGCTTCCCCGGTAACCGCCATCTGCCTGCTCCTATATAGATAAGGAGCGGGGCCACCTGGTCATGTGCTAAGCCCCCTGCCCCTGCACACCCTTATGTTGAGGGCATGTGGCCTGGTATGGTTCAGGAGGGGGGGGGGCTCTCGCTCACCCTCCCTCCCCCTTTCCACTGTTATTTTTTTTTTATTTTGGCGTAGGGTTCCCCTCAAAATCCATACCAGACTTAAGGGTCTAGTATGGATGTTGGGGGAGGGGCCATGCGGTTTCAAGAAAAAAAGGTGTGGGGTTCCCCTTAAAATCCCACAGGGATTGGTATGCATGGGTGGGGGAGGGACCTCATGCCATTTTTTTAATTTTTTTACTATTTTTTTCATATTTTTATTTTTGACACTGTCAATGTAATAAGAAAAAATGTTAAAAAATAATTTTTAAGGGAGCCGTGATTTTAATGATGCTTAAAGTAAAACAATAAAAAGGAAAAATTCCTTTAATGTTAAAATGTCTTTATTGAAAAAATTCCTTTAAATATAGTGACTGGGGGTCCACTTAGTCTACTGGTAGTGGCAGCAAAACTGACATTTATAGGAAATTAATATTTAAATTGGCAGCAATATAAAACCATTGCCGGCAATACAAACCCCCCCCCCCTAAAATCCATACCAGCAGCATCGTTATTGGCGATGGATCTACAGTGGGGGACATTGTTTTTTTATTGTTAATAAAGGAATTGTCAAAAACTGTGTGTGTGTTTTTATTTCTTTTGGCACTTTTTTGGTGAATGGCGCTCGCTCGTTCCCCGCCCCCCTTCCAGACATTTCAGGCTACATGCCCGGATAAGGGTCTGGTATTGACTTTGGAGGGGACCCCATGCCGTTTTTTATTTATTTTTTTTATTTTGGTTTGGGGTTCCCCTTAAAATCCATTCCAGACCCGAAGGGCCTGGTATGGACTGGGAGGTGGGGGAGGGGGGTGTCCTATGTCGTTTTTTTTTTTTTTTTTTAATTTTTTTATCTGTATTGCTGGCCGGGAGCCGACAATACATTACAGCCATGAGCAAGTTTAAATGATATATTTTTCCTGTAGAAATGTCAGTATTGCTGCAGCAGGCTCCATACATCTTACAGATGCGCCACTTTACAGGCAGACCCCCTAGGCACATTATTTAAAATAATTTTTACTTTTTTAATTTAAGCATCATTAAAATCACTGCTTCTTTAAAAACGATAATTTAAAAACATTTTTTTTGCATGTCCCCCAGGGCAGTACCTGGGTCCCCATACACTTTTTTATGGCAATAACTTGCATAAAAGCCTTTAAAATCAGGACTTTTGATTTTTCATGTTCGTGTCCCATAGACTTTTATAGAGTTTGCATGTTCGATAGATATTTTTCTCTGTTCAAGATGTTATGGTGCAGAACGAACAGGGGGGTTTTCAGCCCCTTCCTAGTCACTACATTTGGACTGATCAATTTTCAAGTAAACTGTATATACTCCCAAGTTTGTGGACTCTATAGCTTTCCTACAGACTAAATAACAAACACTGATTTGGGTTATTTTCACCAAAGAAATACAGCAGAAAATATTTTGGCCTAAATTTATGAAGAACGAATATTCGAAAATGTTATAACAGAAACAAAGAAAAACACTATATATGGTCTTTTTTTGTTTATTTAGCAAAAAATAAATATAAATCAGTGGTGATTAAATATCACCAACAGAAAGGTCTATTTGTGTGAAATAAATTATGAAAATTTTATATGGATAAAGTGTTGCATGACAGCACCATTCTCATTCAGAATGTGACAGTGCTAAAAGCTGAAAATTGGAAGGGGATGAAAGTCCCAATATTGAAGTGGTTAAAAAAATAATCAAACCAAAAAATAAAAATGTAATATATTACAGCATAGAGTCTTTAGATGTTGTGACAGCATGCATTTTTTTTTGCAAATTAATAGCATTCTCAGGAATTAAATATATATATATATATTTTTTTTTTTTTTAAATCTTGCCAGTTGTGTAGTATCCTTGTCACTTCCTGTGAACCTCACAGGAGAACATTTTTCTTCCTAGCTATCTTCTGTAATCTGCCATGTGCATTCTATCCATATGTAATGGAGATAAAGGCATATGGACATATTCATAGTCATAGGTGTCCGCAGGGTGTGACAGATGCGCCTGGGCACACTCTAATCATTCTGTGCAGAGCCAATTCCCCCTACTGCCTGGACTCCCCTTATGTTGCACCCCCCCCCCCACCACCACCACCACCGCCACAATGCTGCTGACTTTCCCCCTCTCCAGTGGCTGCAGGAAATGTTTTAGGATGGAGAGTGGGGGGAAGGGGCTAATCGTTATGTAATTTACTGGCCCTTTCCTTTTCTAAATAAACACAGTGAACACACTCATTCACTGTGTTCAATCATAACTGAAGCATAGTAAACTGTATTTATTATGCTTCAAATTGTGAATGAACAGTAAGCCACTCAGCACTGAACACTTTCCATTCATTCACTGTCCAATGCAGCTGAGGCTGCAGAGAAAGGCATGTATGTTTGAGCTTGGGGTGCACACCCTAATGCAATAGGCTGCACACCTATGTACATAGTCCATATCAGGAAAGCAGTCTAGGATGACAACCATGACTGTCTCCATTGATACAGTGTATGGGTGATGTAGCCACCCCGGGGCAGGAAGTGTGTTAATTACAAGATTACTACCGTATTTCCCGGCATATAAGACGACTGGGCGTATAAGACGACCCCCTAATTTTCAAGTTAAAACATACATTTTGGGCTATACTCGTCATATAAGACTACCCCCCTTCTTTATCACAGCAGAGTATAAAATGTGAGAACTACTTTACATGGCCCAAAACCAATGTCCCTGATAATCTCTCAACCCGCTGGATGTGCGGTAATAATGTATGTATTGTAGCGGAGTAAAAAATGTGAGGCCTACGGTACTTTACATGGCCCAAAACAAACGTCCCTATTAATCTCCAAGCAGGGTAAGTACACAGGGTGTAATCTCTCAACCGCTGGATGTGCGGTAATAATGTATGTATTGTAGCAGAGTAAAAAATGTGAGGCCTAAGGTACTTTACATGGCCAAAAACAAACGTCCCTATTAATCTCCAAGCAGGTTAAGTACTCAGGGTGTAATTTCTCAACACGCTGGATGTGCTGTAATACTGTACCAGTATGTACTGTAGCTACATACAGTATACCGCGCCGAGCCAAGCACGATGAGCGATGTATTCTATTATTGAATACAAAGCCTGCTCGGATTGGCGGAGTCAGAGAGGTGGGCTGATGATGTTACTCTCTCTGACTCAGCCAATCCGAGCTGGCTTTGTATTTCTTAATAGAATACATTGCTCACCGTGATTGGCTCAGCGTGGTATACTGTATGTAGCCGAAGCTACTTTTCATCCAGCGCATTGAGATATTAAACCCTGTGTACTTACCCTGCTTGGAGACTAACATGGACGTTTGTTTTGGGCCATGTAAAGTACCGTAGTCCTCACATTTTTTACTCCGCTACAATACATACATTATTACCGCACATTAAGCGGGTTGAGAGATTATTAGGGACGTTCATTTTGGGCCTCGCATGTTATACTCCACATATGAGATGACCCCCCCCCCCCTCCCTATTTTTGGGGTTGTTTTTAAAGTGGAGTTCCACCCTTAAAAGTCATTTTTCCCCATCTACTTGCTCTCTTTCACCTGAAAAATAAATGGATAATCACAATTTTTTTTTCTTTACTTAACTTGTTGTAGAAGAAAATATACTCACCTTACTTCCTTTTCCTCTCTCTTTGGCCGTGGCCCACGCCGTCACTTCCTGCTCGCATTGATTCCTGAGAGCTGAGCATCATCGCTCCCAGGAATCAATGCGCCTGCACCGGCCCCGCTCGTCAGTTCCGGTGCAGGCACGTCATTCACTGCTAAACATGTGCAGGAATGACGTGCCTGCACTGGACATGACGAGCGGGGCCGGTGCAGGGCATTCTGGGATGAAGAGGACGCCGAAGAGGACGCGCTGGCATCAGTTGAACACACCTGAGATGGCAGCGCTGGACAAGACATTTTCAAGGTAAGTATTTCTTCTAAAAGGTAAGTGCGACCCGGGACAGTTCAGAGGCTATCCATTGTGGAATGCACTAGCCCTGACTGTCCCGGGGGTATTTTTATTAAAAAAAACTTTCCAAGGGTGGAACTCCGCTTTAAGGTTAAAAAGTCGTCTTACATGCCAGCAAATATGGTAGGTTAAAAAAAGCAAAATAAGCTTGAAAAAGAAAAGAAAAAAGAAAATGAAGCCACCACACCACCGACTAGTAAGCTTCACTATATTACATGTTTGGTTTTGGGTTTACATACACTTTAATTTTGTCAGCTGCAGTTTTTAACAAACTTCTGTCTGCTTCTGAAATAAATATATTTTTCAAGCTGTTGGTTCCAAACAGGAACTGAAAAATGTCTTCTATTCACATCCAAAAGGCAGCATACAGCAAGTGTATACATCTTTTCTAATTAAGAAGAAAATGGTTGAGTCCTTGTCCTGGCACTCTGAAACAGTCATCTCACATAAGGAGAATTTTATGTCACAGATAAAAATTGAAGAGCTACAGAAGGTGTGCTCTTGCTGTTCATTTTGAGAAACCGATGGAGGAAAATACAGCACAATCTATTTTTTTATGACTTTATTTTGAGCAATCCATATTCTGAAAATGCTTTTGAATGGCTCTTGAAATGCCAAATAAATCAACATAAGGGGCGAGCCAAACAGAAAAAAAATATTTAGATTGAGGTAGCTCTGAAGTAAACTGCAAAAGAGGGAACAATCCAAATGTTAAATGTATGCATGGTCTACGGTGTATTAGTTTAAAAGCGAATGGCTTAACTGCATATATAACATGCAAATACACTCTTAACGTGTGGGAAAAGACAGGAAAATGTGCTGAAGATTGCTTCATGTGGTAAATAATTTAGCAAATCCCATTTAACACTGTACCTATTGGCGACTGCTTCAATTTTGAATCTAGGAGAAATAAAGAAAACAGATGATAGTTCAGAAAGGGGGGAAATAAACATTTTTTTTTTTTTCAACAAAATGAATTGTGTTTCATTTAAAGTACTGTAAGTAGTGCTTTGATTTTTCTATGTTATAGCGCATATATCTGTTGGGAGCAATCTAATATATAGATACGTGTACACTAGAGAATACTTATGGGGAGTTCAGAAGGGATTTCTGCCAGTCAAAGGAAATTCAGAATGCCAATTACACAGTTACATAGTTAGTCAGGTTGAAAAAAGACACAAGTCCATCTGGCTCAACCAATTAAAAAACAAAAAACAAAATACAACCATAGAATCCCATATACACAATCCTATACCCTCAGTTGAGGCAAAAAAACCCAGCAAAGCATGATCCAATTTGTTACAGCAGGGGAAAAAAATTCCTTCCCGATCCCCCAAGAGGCATTCGGATATTCCCTGGATCAACTTTACCTTTAAATATTAGTACCCAGTTATATTATATACACCTAGGAAATAATCCAGGCCTTTTTCAAAGCAATCTACTGAGCTGGCCAGAACCACATCTGGAGGGAGTCTATTCCACATTTTCGCTCTTACGGTGAAAAAACCTTTCCGCATTTGGAGATTAAATCTCTTTTCCTCTAGATGTAAAGAGTACCCCCTTGTCCTCTGTAATGACCTTAAAGGTAATAACTCAACACCAAGTTCACTATATGGACCCCTCATGTATTTGTACATGTTTATCATACCCCCCCCCCACAATCTCCTCTTTTCAAGAGAGAATAAATTCAGTTCCTCTAATCTTTCCTTATAGCTGAGCTCCTTCACGCCTCTTATCAGTTTGGTTGCTCTTCTCTGCACTTTCTCCCGATTTCCTTTTTGAGAATTGGTGCCCAAAACTGAACTGCATATTCCAGATGAAGTCTTACTAATGATTAGGGATGATCGAACTTTTGAAAAGTTCGGTTCGACCAGAACACCCGAACTTCACGAAAGTTCGGTTCGGATTTCAGAACCCCATTGAAATCAATGGGACCCGAACTTCTGTAATCAAAAAACACAATTTTTAAGCCCTAAAACCCAATAAATGCCCCTAAAAAGTGCCTAGGGTTCTGGGTCATGCCCCAGGGACTATTAATCACACAAAAAAAAGTTCTTAAAAATTGTCATTTTTGATAGATAGCCAATTATTGAAAAAAATTAAAAAAAAAAAAAAAAAAGAGATTTCTTTGGATTTAGTGTCTGGGGGGTCTAAAAGGTGTACCTGTGAAGTTTTAGCTCTGTAGCATGTCCAGAACCAGAATTACAGCATACCAAACCTTCAAAAATGACTTTTTTGCTTAACCGCACCTTTCTTTTGCTCCTAATCAACGGCTCAGCCAATGTGTATGATGGGGACATAATGCAGTGCACTGGGAACAAGATTAGAGGTTTTTTTGGAAAAAGGTGCTGTCTCTTTAAATGTGCATATAATTAACGGGTGTATTTCCACAATGGGGCTTTTATTACCAAATGTTTCAAGAAGTCCAAAGATGTATGTAATTGCACTTTATTTCATGTAAAATGGTGTTTGGTGCACTTTAACTTGAAATCTCACAAGAAACAGACATATATGCACGGATACATTGAGGGTTAGGGGTAGGGGCCACAATGTAGTGCAGAGTGAACAAGATTAGAGATGTTTTGGATGAATACTGTTGTCTCTTGACTTTGAATAGAAGTAAAGGATGCTTAAAAATTGGGCATTTGGTGGTGCGGACGATGCCTTGACACCATATCCCTATGAAAGTGCTGGTAATGAAAGCAATAATTGCCTTTGTAAGGAAAAAAATTACAATGATATGCATCTGTGTGACAGGTGCGCAAAAATTGTTGTTTGGGTGTTGGCGGAGCCATACCACTGTAAGCCCAAAGAGCTGGTGTTGAAGAAGGCGTAAAAATTATGAAGGTGTGCACCTGTGGAACAGGTGCGCAAACATGGTAGTTTTGGTGTTGGCGGAGCCTCCCCACCATAACCCCAAAGAGCTGGCTTTGAAGGAGGCCCAAAAATTGTAAAGGTGTGCACCTGTGGAACAGGTTCGCAAACATGGTAGTTTTTGTTTAGCATAGCCTCCCCACCTTAACCCCAAAGAGCTGGTGTTGAAGGAGGCCCAAAAATTGTAAAGGTGTGCACCTGTGGAACAGGTGCGCAAACATTGTAGTTTTTGTTTTAGCATAGCCTCCCCACCTTAACCCCAAAGAGCTGGCGTTGAAGGAGGCCCAAAAATTGTAAAGGTGTGCACCTGTGGAACAGGTGCGCAAACATTGTAGTTTTTGTTTTAGCATAGCCTCCCCACCTTAACCCCAAAGAGCTGGTGTTGAAGGAGGCCCAAAAATTGTAAAGGTGTGCACCTGTGGAACAGGTGCGCAAACATTGTCGTTTTTGTTTTAGCATAGCCTCCCCACCTTAACCCCAAAGAGCTGGTGTTGAAGGAGGCCCAAAAATTGTAAAGGTGTGCACCTGTGGAACAGGTTCGCAAACATGGTAGTTTTTGTTTAGCATAGCCTCCCCACCTTAACCCCAAAGAGCTGGTGTTGAAGGAGGCCCAAAAATTGTAAAGGTGTGCACCTGTGGAACAGGTGCGCAAACATTGTAGTTTTTGTTTTAGCATAGCCTCCCCACCTTAACCCCAAAGAGCTGGCGTTGAAGGAGGCCCAAAAATTGTAAAGGTGTGCACCTGTGGAACAGGTGCGCAAACATTGTAGTTTTTGTTTTAGCATAGCCTCCCCACCTTAACCCCAAAGAGCTGGTGTTGAAGGAGGCCCAAAAATTGTAAAGGTGTGCACCTGTGGAACAGGTGCGCAAACATTGTCGTTTTTGTTTTAGCATAGCCTCCCCACCTTAACCCCAAAGAGCTGGTGTTGAAGGAGGCCCAAAAATTGTAAAGGTGTGCACCTGTGGAACAGGTTCGCAAACATGGTAGTTTTTGTTTAGCATAGCCTCCCCACCTTAACCCCAAAGAGCTGGTGTTGAAGGAGGCCCAAAAATTGTAAAGGTGTGCACCTGTGGAACAGGTGCACAAACATTGTCGTTTTTGTTTTAGCATAGCCTCCCCACCTTAACCCCAAAGAGCTGGCGTTGAAGGAGGCCCAAAAATTGTAAAGGTGTGCACCTGTGGAACAGGTGCGCAAACATTGTAGTTTTTGTTTTAGCATAGCCTCCCCACCTTAACCCCAAAGAGCTGGTGTTGAAGGAGGCCCAAAAATTGTAAAGGTGTGCACCTGTGGAACAGGTGCGCAAACATTGTAGTTTTTGTTTTAGCATAGCCTCCCCACCTTAACCCCAAAGAGCTGGTGTTGAAGGAGGCCCAAAAATTGTAAAGGTGTGCACCTGTGGAACAGGTGCGCAAACATTGTCGTTTTTGTTTTAGCATAGCCTCCCCACCTTAACCCCAAAGAGCTGGTGTTGAAGGAGGCCCAAAAATTGTAAAGGTGTGCACCTGTGGAACAGGTGCGCAAACATTGTCGTTTTTGTTTTAGTATAGCCTCCCCACCTTAACCCCAAAGAGCTGGTGTTGAAGGAGGCCCAAAAATTGTAAAGGTGTGCACCTGTGGAACAGGTGCGCAAACATTGTCGTTTTTGTTTTAGCATAGCCTCCCCACCTTAACCCCAAAGAGCTGGTGTTGAAGGAGGCCCAAAAATTGTAAAGGTGTGCACCTGTGGAACAGGTGCGCAAACATTGTCGTTTTTGTTTTAGCATAGCCTCCCCACCTTAACCCCAAAGAGATGGTGTTGAAGGAGGCCCAAAAATTGTAAAGGTGTGCACCTGTGGAACAGGTGCGCAAACATTGTCGTTTTTGTCATAACCAAAATGAGGTTCTGTGAACGTAAAGAGAATGAGAGGAGGGTTTGAGGGTGGCACCATGGTCCAGGCTTAAACTGAGGCTCAACTGCCACATCACAACGATAGCCTAGTCTACAAGGTCTGCATCAGGTGCATCAAAGCTTGATATCCACGACTGATTCATCTTAATGAATGTCAAACGGTCGACTGAGTCGGTGGAGAGTCTAGTTCGATGGTCTGTGACGAATCCTCCTGCTGCGCTGAATGCCCGTTCCGATAGGACACTGGAAGCAGGGCAGGCCAACAACTCCATGGCATACTGGGCCAGTTCTGGCCAGTGGTCTAATCTTAAGACCCAGTATGCCAGTGGATCGGATTCGTCACATGAAAAGCCCTCTGTGTCACTTTGTGCCCTCACGTAATCGTCCACCATGTGATGCAGACGGTGTCGATGCGATGTGGCAGCTGAGAGGCCTGGGCGGTGAGGACTAAAAAAAGACCGAAAGGCATCCGTCAACCGCACGCCTTCTCCAACGCTCCTCTCGTGACCACCAGTAGAATCCATGGTAGGTTGTCCCCGCCCCTGCACCCTACGGGAGTCGGGGAACATGTTCACCAGATTCCTCTTGAGACTGTCCTCAAGGGATTTGATCCTGTGGACTCTATGGGTGGATGGGAAAAGCTCCGAGACTTTACACTTGTACCGGGAGTCAAGTAGGGTGGCCAACCAATAGTGGTTAGTCTCTTTAATGGCCTTGATTCTGGGGTCCTTTCGCAGGCTCTGGAGCATGATGTTTCCCATGCGTCGCAAATTAGCGAAGGCCTGAGAAGCTGACTCCTCGGGGTCACTCATAACGACATTATCTTCAACGGGCTCCTCCTCCTCCCAGCCACGTACTACTCCAAAGTGTCCCGAGGGAGTCAAACTAGGCCTTGCAGATTGCCGCATGTCTTCCTCCTCCTCCTCCTCAAACCCTGCAAAAGTTCCCGCAGAATCGTCCTCCTCCTCCTCTTCCACCCCTGGATCCTGCTCGGGCCTCTGGGAGCTAGGCATAATGGGGTCAGGATTCTCAGGATAAAGGGGGCCTTGAGAGGCAAGGAAGTCCTCCTCTTCCTCCTGCTGCTCTGCCTCCAGTGCCCTGTCCATAATGCCACGCAGAGTGTGCTCCAACAAAAACAGTACCGGTAGGGTGTCACTGATGCATGCGCTGTCCCGGCTGACCATCCTTGTGGCCTCCTCAAATGGCGAGAGGACAGCGCATGCATCCTTAATCAAAAGCCACTGCCGTGGTGAAAAGAAGCCCAGGCGCGCAGAGCCAGTGCTGGTGCCGTACTCGCATAGGTATTCATTGAGGGCCCTCTGCTGCGTGTACAGGCGCTGCAGCATAGCCAAGGTGGAGTTCCAGCGGGTGGGCATGTCACAGATGAGGCGGTGTACCGGCAGGTGAAACTCGCGCTGCACTTCGGCCAAACGTGCAGTGGCACTGTACGACCGCCTGAAGTGACTGCACACCCTTCTTGCCATCCTTAGCACATCCTGCATTCCCGGGTACGAGTTCAAAAACCGCTGTACCACGAGATTCAGGACATGCGCCAGGCATGGCACATGGGTTAACTTCCCTGACGAAGGGCGGCCAGGAGGTTTGACCCATTATCAGTAACCACCATCCCTGGCTGCAGCTGGCGTGGTGTCAAACACCTCTGGGCCTGTGCCTGCAGAGCCCCAAGAATCTGAGGGGCAGTGTGCTGCCTGTCCCCTAGACACACAAGCTGCAGCACTGCGTGACACCTTTTGGCCTGAGACATAGAATAGCCCTTTGAACGTTTACGTGGTATCTCATCATATTCAAAGGACCATTCTGCAGAGGAGGGCATGGAGGAGGTAGAGGAGGAGGAGCAGGAGGGGGTAGAAGTGATCGATCTACCCGGATCAGCGACACCACCAGCTGTTTGCAGACGTGGGGGCAACACTGGCTGCAGCACCGAGCCCTGGCTACAATCCCTTCCACTGGCAAGCAGTGTCACCCAGTGAGCAGTGACAGAAATGTACCGTCCCTGCCCATGTTTGCTTGACCAAGTGTCAGCCGTCAAGTGTATCTTACGGCTGACTGACTTGGCCAGGGATGACACTACATTGCCTTCCACATGTTGGTATAGGGATGGCAGGGCCTTACGGGAAAAGTAATGCCGACTTGGCACCTGCCACTGTGGAACTGCACATTTTGCGAAGTCACGGAAGGGAGCAGACTCTACCAGGTTAAATGGTAATAGTTGCAGAGCCAGTAGTTTAGCCAAACTACTGTTTAGACGCTGGGCATGTGGGTGGCGGGGAGTATACATTTTTTTTCGTTCCAGCATGTGTGGAATCGAAATTTGGCGTCTAGATGATACAGCTGGTGGTGTGCTGGAGGTAGATGCGACACTGCCTGCTATATCATCATCCCTGCCAGTGGAGGCTGCCAACAGGTGACGAGTGACTATAGCAGGGCCAGGAACAGACTGATGTGCAGGTGGAGCAGATGGAGCATGAGGAGGAGCGCGAGGAGAACTAGGAGGCCGACTGACCAATCTTTGGCCCTTTTGTGGGTTCTTTAAATGCTCCTGCCAACGGGCCGAGTGGTGGGTTGTCAAATGCCTGTTTAGGCAGCTTGTACCCAGGTGGTTGACATTTTTGCCACGTTTTATACCCTTCTTACAAATCTTGCAGATCGCAACTGTTTTATCTGCATGGGATGTCTCAAAAAAGGCCCAGCAAGATGAGGTGTGTATAGTGGCCCGGGAGACAACAGGTGCGGCCTTAGATGGAGTAGGCCGTCTGCTCTCCCCTCTTGCTTGCTCTGCCTCCTCCTCAACCTCAGACCCAACATCTGACTCCATCAAAGACTGAGCATCAGGCCTGGCCTGGGAGACAACAGGTGCGGCCTTAGATGGAGCGGGCCGTCTGCTCTCCCCTCTTGTTTGCTCTGCCTCCTCCTCAACCTCAGACCCAACATCTGATTCTATCAAAGACTGAGCGTCAGGCCTGGCCTGGGAGACAACAGGTGCGGCCTTAGATGGAGCGGGCCGTCTGCTCTCCCCTCTTGTTTGCTCTGCCTCCTCCTCAAACTCAGACCCAACATCAGACTCCATAAAGGACTGAGCATCAGGCTGGAGTAGATGGCCGACACTGTGGTCAAACAGCTCAGCTGACTCCTCTGCCATGTCTGAAATTGGGTCTAAGGGAGGACATGAGGTGGACATGGACTCATCTGTATTTGTTCTGACAACTGCAGAAGACTGACCACTTTTCTCTGCCTGGGTCACTGTAGTTGCAGATGATGCCGATGATGAGGGTTTGTTCATATAGTCCACCACCTCCTGTACATACTGTGGACGTATAGCTTGGCCACTGCCGGAGAACAATCCAAATGGTGGCCTGGCTGAGGACTGACCACCACGTCCACCCCTGCCTCTAGACACCCTAGAAGCTGTGCCCCTTTCCGCAGCAGGGCCACGTATGCCTTTTCTTGGTCTACCAGGCATATTTCTCAATGATGCGTTGGCAACTGTGTGCGGTGAAAAACGCACACTGCTATGCGACCCACAGTTGTCGCTGGATACAGCACAGCAGTTGCGGTTCACGCACAGTAGCAAAGCCTTTTGCACAGTGGACCTAACGCTTTGAACAACAGGCGTTAGGTTGTCACTGATGCGTTGGCAACTGTGTGCGGTGAAAAACGCACACTGCTATGCGACCCACAGTTGTCGCTGGATACAGCACAGCAGTTGCGTGTCACGCACAGTTGCAAAGGCTTTTGTACAGTGCACCTAACGCTTTGAACAACAGGCGTTAAGTTGTCACTGATGCGTTGGCAACTGTGTGCGGTGAAAAACGCACACTGCTATGCGACCCACAGTTGTCGCTGGATACAGCACAGCAGTTGCGGTTCACGCACAGTAGCAAAGCCTTTTGCACAGTGGACCTAACGCTTTGAACAACAGGCGTTAGGTTGTCACTGATGCGTTGGCAACTGTGTGCGGTGAAAAACGCACACTGCTATGCGACCCACAGTTGTCGCTGGATACAGCACAGCAGTTGCGTGTCACGCACAGTTGCAAAGGCTTTTGTACAGTGCACCTAACGCTTTGAACAACAGGCGTTAAGTTGTCACTGATGCGTTGGCAACTGTGTGCGGTGAAAAACGCACACTGCTATGCGACCCACAGTTGTCGCTGGATACAGCACAGCAGTTGCGGTTCACGCACAGTAGCAAAGCCTTTTGCACAGTGGACCTAACGCTTTGAACAACAGGCGTTAGGTTGTCACTGATGCGTTGGCAACTGTGTGCGGTGAAAAACGCACACTGCTATGCGACCCACAGTTGTCGCTGGATACAGCACAGCAGTTGCGTGTCACGCACAGTTGCAAAGGCTTTTGTACAGTGCACCTAACGCTTTGAACAACAGGCGTTAAGTTGTCACTGTATTTTGCTGCCTAGCAAGCACGTATACCTGCTGTGATAGAGCAGCACTGTGCCACGTGCTCACTAAACAGAACCCTCACACTTTCCCTACAGAAACTAAATTTTCAAATCTAACTAATGTAGTACAAAGTTCCCTAACTACACTAGATATCCCTTTCCACTAAATAGAAAGCTCCATACAGCAGAAGACTGACACTGTCCCTTAAGTTTTTTTTTTAACTCTAAGAACCAGCACAATCGCTGTATCTAACTACACTGGCTGTAAGCTAAATACAATTCTGCTATATGGAGCTTTAGAACCACTCGATATGTAGGAAATGTAGTGTAGCAAGCAGGAGTCAGACAGAACTGCTTCAACTCTCTTCAACAGGCTCTGGATAACTGTGCTAGGGGTTAGGCGGGGCCATCTTATATAGTGTGGGGCGTATTCACTCCTGATTGGCCTCTGGTCCCCGTAGTCACTCCAATCACGTTCCTAGGAGACTCCTGCCCCCTCATTGGCTTTTGCAGACGTTTCTGGGCCAATCACGGGCTTTTAAAGCCCAGTTCCTGTCCCAGTGCATTTTGGGCGGTTCTGGTGGCTGAATACCGAACTTTTGCCGCAAAAAGTTCGGTATTCGGCCGAATATCGAACATCCAATGTTCGGGTCGAACCGATGGTCGACCCGAACCGTTCGATCATCCCTACTAATGATTTGTACAGGGGCAAAATTATATCTCTCTCTCTCTGGAGTTAATGCCTCTGTTAATACAAGAAAGGACTTTGCTTGCTTTGGAAACCGTAGCTTGGCATTGCATGCTATTATTAAGCTTATGATCTACCAGAACTCCCAGATCCTTCTCCACTATGGGTTCTACTCCACCTAGTATATATGATGTATGCATATTCTTAGCCCCCAAATGCATACTTTTACATTTATCAGCAATAAACCTCATTTGCCACATAGTTGCCCAATGAAATTAAAGTGCATTGAGGTCAACTTGTAAGTTGAAAACATCCTGTAAGGAAGTTAATTCACTGCATAGCTTGGTGTCATCTGCAAAAACCTAAATAGTAGCTTTAATCCAGACCCTATATCATTTATAAAGATTTTAAAAAGTAAGGGTCCCAACACTGAACATTGGGGTACACCACTGATAACTTTAGACCATTCAGAGTAAGAATCATTAACCACTACTCTCTGAATTCTATCTTTTAGCCAATTTTCTATCCATTTACAAACCAATCTTTCCAAGCCTGTAGACTTTACCTTACACATTAGCCATGTGTGGGGAACTGTGTCAAACGCTTTTGCAAAATCCAAGTATACTACATCCACAACCACCCCTCTGTCCAAGGTTTTACTTACCTCCTCATAAAAAAATCAGGTTTGTTTGACAACTTCTGTCTTTCATGAATCCATGCTGTCTGTTGCTTAATTTCTTTTTCCAGCAATAACTCATCTATGTAGTCTTTTATTAAACTCTCCAGTATCTTCCCGAGAAGTTAAACTAACGGGTCTATAGTTACTTAAAAAAATAAATTAGGATGTGGCACTTATTATCCCATTTATATGCCCAGGTTACCGCTATCTGGGAGCGTATTTACTTTTTTCCCCTCTATAGTTACTTGGCAAAGACTTTGATCCCTTTTTAAATATAGACACCACATAGGCCCTACGCCAATCCAGTGGTACTATTCCAGTTCTTAACGAGTCCCTAAAAATTAGAAACAAAGGCTTTGAAATGACAGAGCTTAATTCTTTTAGTGGATGCCATCTGGTCCAGTTGCTTTATCCACCTTTATTCTGTCTAAATATTTCTGGACCATATCACTTTTGAGCCATTGTGAATCATTTGGGGCAGTGTCAATACCATCCCCATTATGGTCATGAGCTCCCCTATGCTCCTTTGTCCCCAGTCACCCACTCCAGATTGTTTTGTAAAAGGGCCTACATGCTCACACCTGACTTTTTTAATATTAATATGTTTGAATAATTTTTTGGGGTTTGTTCTACTATCTTTTGCAATCGGTCTTTCATTTTGAATTTTTGCGTCCTTGATTTCCTTTTTACATTTTCTGTTATATTCTTTATAACAATTAAAGAATGATAGTGTTCCTTCATTTTACATGTTTGTTTAAAAGCACTTTTCCTATTATTTATAGCGTTTTTAACTTTGGCCATGAGACACACAGGATTTATTTTTAGCCTTTTAAACTTATTGCCCATGGGAATATACTTTGCACTGAGTTCACATACAGTTATTTTGAAGAATTCCAAATTTCTATTCTGTGTTAGTGTTAGCATATAATAATTCATAGATAACAGAGATTGGAGTAAGTATTTTAAACTGTTTTTTTTTTTATTTACAGTGCCTTTTCCACATTTTCTCATGTTAAAACCAAAAATGTAAATGTATTTTTTGGGAATTTTATGTGATAGACCAACACAAAGTGGCTCATAATTGTGAAGTAGAAGGACAATGATAAATGTTTTTCAAAATTTGTATTCAGCCCCCTTTACTCTGATACCCCTAACTAAAATCTAGTGGAACAAAATGCCTTCAGACGTCACCTAAATAGTAAATAGAGAACACGTGTGTGTAATTTAATCTCAGTATAAATACACGTGTTCTGTGAAGCCCTCAGAGGTTCGATAGAGAATCTTAGTGAACACCCGGCATCATGAAGGCCAAGGAACCCAACAGACAGGTCAGGGATAAAGTTGTGGAGAAGTTTAAAGCAGGGTTAGGTTATAAAAAATATCCCAAGCTTTGAACATCTCACGGAGCACTGTTGAATCCATCATCCGAAAATGTAAAGAGTATGGCACAAAAAAAGACCTACCAAGACATGGCTGTCCACTTAAACTGACAGGCTGTGCAAGGAGAGCATTATTCAGGGAAGCAGCCAAGAGGCCCATGGTAATTCTTAAGGAGCTGCAGAGATCCACAGCTCAGGTGGGTGAATCTGCCCAACTCCACAAATCTGGCCTTTATGCAAGAAGAAAGCCATTGTTGAAAAGGAAGCCATAAGAAGTCCCATTTGTAGTTTGTGAGAAACCATGTGGGGGATACAGCAAACATGTGGAAGAAGGTGCTCTGGTCAGATGAGACCAAAATTTTACTTTTTGGCCTAAAAGCAAAACACTAAGTGTGATGGAAAACTAACACTGCACATCACCCTGAACACACCATGAGGATGCTTTTCTTCTGGAAGGACATGGAAACTGGTCGGAGTTGATGAGAAGATGGATGGATGATGGATGATACAGGGCAATCTTAGAAAAAAATCTGTTGGAGTCTGCAAAAGACTTGAGAAGGGGCTGAGGTTCACCTTCCAGCAGGGAAACGACCCTAAACTTACAGCCAGAGCTACAAAGGAATGGTTTAGATCAAAGCATATTCATGTGTTAAAATGGCCTAGTCAAAGTCCAGACCTAAATCCCATTGAGAATCTGTGGCAAGACTTGAAAATTGCTATTCACAGATGCTCTCCATCCAATCTGACAGAGCTTTAGCTATTTTGCAAAGAAGAATGGGTAAAAGGGTCACTCTCTACATGTGCAAAGCTGGTAGAGACATACCCAAAAAGACTTGCAGCTGTAATTGCAGCGAAATGTGGCTCTACAAAGTATTGACTAAGGGGGCTGAATACAAATGCACGCCACACTTTTCAGATATTTATTTGTAAAAAAAAATTGAAAACCATTCAAATCATATCATATCCTATAATTTTCCTTCCACTTCACAATTATGTGCCACTCTGTGTTGGTCTATCACATAAAATCCCCATAAAATACATTTACGTTTTTAGTTGTAACATGATAAAACATTTTAGGAATGAATACATTTTCAAGGCACTGTAGTATCTTCTTATTAATTTTACATTCCAATACCATAATCATACACCATCGCAAAAAAAACAAAAAAACGAAAACAAGGGAAGGATAAACATAGATGACATTAGAGTATAGTCCATCATTTGAATACCATTAGGATACATACCCCTATCTATACATGATTATTCCTTGATTATTGCCTTGTTATTTTTTAACTTATTATAAATTAACTAAAAACATAATATAATATAATTAATCATAAATTGTTTACAGTGTGAAATATTACAATGATTGCTTAGAAAACAGTAATACACTAAAAGCTGGTAGGTTCCTTAACCACTTGACCTCCAGAATATTTACCCCCCTTCGTGACCAGGCCATTTTTTGTGATACTGCACTGTGACGATTGCGCGGTCGTGCAACACTGTACCCAAATAAAATGTTTGTCCTTTTTTCCCCACAAATAGAGTTTTCTTTTGGTGGTATTTGATCAACTCTGCGGCTTTTATTGTTTGCGCTATAAACAAAAAAAGCACGCCAATTTAAAAAAAATAATAATTCTTTCTGCTATAAAACATATCCAATAAAAAAAATGTAAAATTCTAATTTCTTCATTCCTTTAGGCCAATATGTATTTTACTACATAGTGCTACAAATCCCAGTAAGTGCATATTGTTTGGTTTGTGCAAAAGTTATAGTGCCTACAAACTATGGGATATTTTTTTTTTTTTTACTAGGAATGGTGGCGATCAGCGACTTATAGCAAAATTGTGATATTGTGGCGGACAAATCGGACACTAATTGACACTGCTGACACTTTTTGTGGACCAATGACACTAATACAGTGATCAGTGTAAATAAATATGCATTGTCACTGTATTAATGACACTGGCTGGGAAGAGGTTAACAAAGGCTTAACTGTGTGCCTAGCCTGTGATTTAGTGTAGTGGAGTGGAGGAGGTACTTTTACTAGTGGAATGCATGGATTGTTGTTCCTGCTTTACAGGAACACAGGATCCATGCCTTCTGTACTCACAGAACGGCAATCTGCCTTAAATACAGACTGCTGTTCTAGCTGTGTCCTGAAGCATCTGCGGGTGTCGGGGGACATCGAGTCTGCTGTAACCATGGATCAGCTCCTGCTGTGTATACAGTAGATAGTGTACAGAACGCTGCACCAGAAACATAATTTCCTGCTTGTCTGATTGGCTCACTGATTTTTCCCGAAGTCTGCACTAAGCTACAAGCAAGATATCAGGGATCCCCTGCAACAAAAAAGTTATTTTTGGTGAGATACTCCCAATAGTAAATCACGTCTAAAGGGATGCAAACCCTGCAATGTTCCACATTTGAGCCCAGCAGGCACAGCAGCTGATTGATAACCACTCCCATACAGATTGACTTTCCAAAGGGATACAGGCGTAAACACACAGTGATTTCTTCAGATTAACAAAAGGTAGGAATCTGCAACAAAGTTTGTTAAATTCCTTTTAATGTACATAGATCACCCAGAGGGGAATGTTTTTTCCCAACAAAAGTGGAGTTACTCTTTAAATGTTGACAAGCTAAAGGGCACTTAACCACTTTAAGACCGGAAGGATTTGCCCCCGTAATGACCAGGCCCTACTTTGCGATTCGGCACTGTGTTAATTTAACAGACAATTGCGCGGCCATGCGACGCTGTACCCAAATAAAATTGACGTCCTTTTTTCCCCACAAATAGAGCTTTCTTTTGGTTATATTTGATCACCTATGCGATTTTTTTTTTTTTTTGCGCTATACACAAAAACAGTGTGACAATTGTGGAAAAAAAAACAATATTTTTCACATTCTGGTTTATGACATTCTCAAAAAAAAAAAAAAAAATCTAAATCAACATTTTTTAACATTTTAGGCCAATTTGTTTTTTGCTACATATTTTTGGTAAAAAAAAAAAAAATCCCAATGAGTGTATTTTGATTGGTTTGCGCAAAATGTATCGTGTCTTCTAACTACGGGAAATATTTATGTCATTTTTATTGTTTATTGTTATTGTGGCGGACAGATCTGACCCCTAACTGACATTTTTTACACTTTTGGGGGTACCAGTGACATTACTACAGTAATCAGTGCTAAAAATATGCACTGTTACTGTAATAATGACACTGGCAGGGAAGGGGTTAACAGTATAAGTGATCAAGGGGTTAAATGTGACCCTAGGGGAGGGAGTCTAACTGTGGGGGGCATGGCTTCTGAGATGACCATAGAGACATGTGATCCTATATAGCAGGATCACATGAGCTCTGTGATCATCCCAGGGAGAAGGAAGGTCGGCTGTGTTTACAACAGCCGACTGTCCTTCTCTCTCAGCGGGGAACAATCGCGGGTGTCAGCTTCCCCGCTACCGAGTATATATACCCCCTATACACATGTTCAGATGTCATGTCTGACATCAAACGTCCTCAAAAAAGCACTGGCAGTAGCAGCCCCTGCAGCATAAAAAATTCTTGGCTGGTGAGAAGCCATATGGGTGTGCTGAAGCTATTCAGAGAAATGATCATTTCTCTATAGCGGTCACCCTGCTATGGAAGGGTTTTGTCACCCTGCCATAGCAGTCACTGCCAGTTAACCCTACACTACACTACGGTCCCTTTACACTTAACACTTTCCCTACAGAAACTCAATTTTTGAAGCTAACTTAAGTGTAAAGGAGCACTCTAACTACACTAGATATCCCTTTCCTCACACTAAAAATAGCTAAATGACACTTTTAAAGTAAAATTAACAGAACTGCTTCCATTCTCTTCCATGTCCAGTATAACAATGCTAGGAATATGGCGGGGGCGATCTTATATACTGGGGGGCGTATTCACTAATGATTGGTCTAGGGACCCCCTAGTCACTCCAATCACATTCCTAGCATTCTCCTGCCCCCTCAATTGGCTTTTGCTAATGGTTCTGGTCCAATCACGGGCTTTTAAAGCCCATTTCCTGAAGCATTGCATTTTGGGCGGTTCTGGTTGCCGAATTCCGAACTTTTTGGGCAAAAAGTTCTAAATTCGGCCGAACCTCGAACACCCAATGGTGGACCCGAACCATTCGATCATCCCTAGTGTAAACAAACTACAAAGGGTTAATACTAAGCCGAGCTGGCATACTTACACTGCTTGCATTTAAAAATATACATGTAATGATGCAATAATGAATATGGAGCTGTATTAATACGTGCCTTTTTTATCTGCCTGGAATTCAACCTCAAAGTGATACTAAAGTTGCGTTTTTTTAGTTGAAAATAAAAAACATTATACATACCTGCTCTGTGCAGTGGTTTTTCACAGAACAGCCCAGATCCTCCTCTTCTTGGGTCCCTCTTCGGCACTCCTTCCCCCCCTCCTGTCGAGTTCCCCCACAGCAAGCATTTTCAGGCACAGAGCCGTGGCCCGGGCCTGACCCATTTCTCTCCTCTTTGGCTGACTGACTTTGATTGACTGCAGCAGGAGCCAACGGCACCATGCTACTGTCTCAGCCAATAAGGAAGGGAGTCCTGGGCAGTCGAGACACTCTGGCAACATCGCTGGATCTATATGGGGCTCAAGTAAGTATTAGAGGGAGTGAGGGGGACTGCTGCACACAGAAGGTTTTTTCATCTTAATGCATAGAATCTGTGCTGGGAAAGGTATCCCAAAAGGGGAAACCCACAGCTAGAACCTGAGGTGTACAGGTAGGTGCTGGGGTAAGAAAGCAAGAGAGGGACAAGGGGGGGGGGGGGGAAAGGGGAGGGGGGGGGATTGAAAGAGGGAAAGGAAGAGATGAAGAAAAAGGGTGGAGAAGGAACGGGAAAAGAACAAGAAAATAAAGATGCGAAGAGGAGGGGAGGGCTGGTGGGACTTTAAAGGTACCAGGTAGTTCAGAATGATAAACACATGATTTAAAATCTGGAAATATTTATTAACATAGCATCTTTAAAATGCAAAACAAAAAATACAACATGAATACAAATAATTTGACATATACAAGAAGAGCAAATGTACTGAACATAAGGCAGTAATGATGGTGTAAATAACTAGGTCCAATGATGAGCATTAAACCAATCCCGACATGTTTCGCGGGCAATGCTGCACCGCTTCTTCAGGGGAATAAACGTATATCAACGTACAGTGCCTGTATGATACAGTGACAACAAACAATTATTGTTAGTTCAAATGCATATATCTAACAACAAGAGCAGAAAGTGCATGCTAATATGGAGCATCAAGGGAACACTCAGGGCCATCACCATAGAGAGATCCACCACCAAGCCAATTGGATAGAAAGCTCCCCAGAATAGACGTCTCACCCGCGGATGTGGAGGGACATAGGGGGTGGGATAGAAATGTAGGTGTGGTAAACTAAAGAGGCTTTCACCGCTCAGTGAGTAAAAAGGAAAAAACCTATTATTAGGTCTAACATATATACCTCATTCAGTGTCTAAAATGGACACGTTTGTATGGTCAGAAGTAAAAAGTAAAAAAGGTTAAAGGCAGGGGGTGTCAAGCATGGCGGCCAAGTTGGAAGGATACCCAGCGGGGTAATGATCTGTAGAGATGGAAATCAAAACAAGTACTGCATCTGTGATCAAAATGCTGTATATTATCTCTCTGTTGAATAGTTAAAAATAAATAAATAAGCAAAAGGGGGGGCTATACCTGCAGCGATGGAGGAAAAGTCCCTCTTGGTAAAGATCGGTAGCTAGGGATATAGATAAAGCCCAAGTATGAGCTGTTACATTTATATTGCTTGATCAGAGGGGTGAGGCCAACCATCCCAGACATCTAAATAGCATATGAAAAAATCAATCCATTATAAAGTGAAAGGAGAACCCGTCTATTATCAGACAACAGGTACGCTAATATGATCCTTGGTATCTTACCCGCGTGGGACCGCCATGTCCGCATACACCAGTTCCTGCATGACTGAATGAGACGCTTGTTCCCCCTATTATGGCCCTCAACCCGACGCCACGCCGCGCATGACGTCATGCGTAGCGTGGGCGGGTCAGGTCCTCAACTGCGCGCGCATCCAAAGAGGCGCATGCGCAGTGTCGCTCCAATCAGGCCGCCGAGGGCAGCCCAGAAAGCGGCCACAACCACGCCGGAAGGATAAAGAGTACCCGACCAGCGGTGTGTGAGAGGACCACACATCCGCTGAGACGTCTGGAGAACACGCCACCCAGTGGCAGGAGGAAAGACCACACACATGGATGGTGCCCAGAGTGTACCCTGATCGCCAAAAGAAATCATAGCATGCATATAAACAAATATGACAATGGACAATACGGATAAAATGATAACAAACACACCTATTAATTTTTATGTAAGATATAAAGTAATAGTCCTAACATTAAGTAGTTATTATGGAAGAAACTTATAGGAAACAATAGGTTCCCCATAGTTTCTATATAAGGATACCATGTTTTGGAGAACTACAATCCTCCAGCACATGGAAAATTTGACAACATAGAAAATAAAACATATCATAATGTAAAGTATTGACTACTACAGCGGTTGGAGATATAGAATCCCAGAGAGACATCAACTCGAAAAAAGAGTGTATAAAGTTTTCAATAATGAAAGTAATTAGCAAACTCACCATTCTCCAGAGTCACATCTGCGGTGCCGCAGGGGGCGAATGGTCCAGAGATAAATCGTGGGCAGGTAAAGGGCATAGATGTTCAGCAACTGGCATCGACCGGGTTCAAGAGCAATCAAAAAATTATATATAGAGTGTAAATGAAAAGGAAAGGAGAAAAAGGGAAGGAATAGAGCGTTAGGAAAAAGACCACTTTAACCCAAGAAAGGTTTGTAAGTCAGGACCTCATTAATCCCAGGAGGTATGGTGGCCTCCAGGGATTCGATCCAATAAGATTCCCTTTGTAGAATCCGTTTGTCCCAGTTTCCCCCTCGGGGATCCTGGGGGATCACTTCCAGAGCGAAAAACGAGACCATGGAGTTATCGTACTTGTGGCAAAATGCTATGTGGCGTGTGACGCTCGTTTGTATTGTACCTCCCTCAGAGTGATAAATATGATCCCCTATCCGCTTGCTCAATTTCCGAATGGTTTTGCCGACATAAAATGCCCCACAGCTACAACTCATGAGGTAAATGACCCCTTGAGTGTTGCAGTCGGCATGATGTCTCGACCGAAACCACTTACCACTGGGTAAACGAATGCCCGTACCGACCCTTATCCAAGGACATTTGTCACAAGAACCACAACGGTACGTACCCTTTGGGAGACCCATCTTGGTAGATTCTTTGGTATAGTGACTTTTAGTTAAACAGTCTCTAAGGGACATTGATCGTCTAAACACCAGACTGGGTCTGGCACTTAGATATTTGTGAAGAGTAAAGTCTTGAGTGAGAATCGGCCAGTGACGCTTAAGAATCCTACGTAGAACATCATCGTGAGCAGAGTATGTGGTGATAAATCTGACACTTTTGTCATCTTTTTTGGAGGTAGTTTTGTATAATAAATCAGCTCTCGAATAGGTGATAGCTCTATTGTAGGCCTTCCTGAGCAGTGTCTTAGAATATCCTCTGGCAAGGAGTCGCTCACGGAGCAGGCCAGCCTGGACATAAAACTTAGCCTCCATGGAACAATTCCTACGGAGCCTTAGATACTGGGCAAAAGGAATACTTGCAATCAAGGGGGCGGGGTGGGCACTTGCTGCGCTTAGGATAGTGTTACCTGCACTGGGTTTGCGGTAGAGATCCGTGTCGATAAGTCCATCCGGGGAGAGGCTGATGTTCAGATCAAGGAATGAAATCATGTGTCTGTCAAACGTGTGAGTGAATTTAAGATTTAGATTGTTATGATCAATGGCTTTCAAAAATAATGAAAGTTCATCTACTGTGCCTGTCCATATGATTAACAGATCATCAATGAATCTGTACCAAATTAAAATGTGGGACATCCACTGTTCCATTCTCTCGTCCGAAAAGATCAACCTCTCCCAGGCACCCAAATATAAATTCGCATAAGAGGGAGCGCAGCAAGTGCCCATAGCTACCCCCTGGATCTGCAAGTATGTTTGCTCCAAAAAGGTAAAGTAATTCCTCGTAAGAATGAATCTTAATAACCGGAGGACAAAGTCCATCAAGGGCCAGGTATTGTAATCCTGTTCCTTGAGGAAAGATTCGGCCATCCGGATGCCCTGGTCGTGCGGGATACTAGAGTATAACGCCTCAATGTCAATTGCTACAAGCAGGGCATCCGGAGGGACCTGAATCTCCTCCAGGTGTTTGAGAAGGTCAGTAGTGTCCCTGATATAGGACGGAAGTGCAAGGACATGGGGTAGTAAGAATGAGTCCACAAATTTGCTGGCGTGCTCAGTGAGCGACTCGTTGCCAGAGACGATGGGTCTCCCCGGTGGGTGCACCAGGCTCTTGTGCACCTTGGGCAAGGTGTAAAAGGTCGGAGTTTTGGGATATTTGGTAAATAGAAAGTTATACGTGTCCCTGTCTATGAGGCCCTGAGAAAGGGCCTCAAAACACAGGGACCTGTATTCACAAATGAAGTCCTCAATGCAATCGGGCTCAATGGGCAAATACCATTGCCGGTTGCATAAGACTTCTAGACACATCGTTTCATACTGGGGAGGAGTCATAACAACTATGTTACCCCCCTTGTCTGATTGTTTTATAAGGATATTTTTATTGCTTTGAAGTGAGGATAGAGCCAGGGTCTGATCTCTGGTAAGATTTCTAGGAATGGGGGGCAAGGAAATCTTTTTTAGATCTCTGGACACTCGTTGAACGAACGTCCAGATGTTAGCATTGTTCGATAGATCAGGAAATTTCTCTGATTTCGGTTTAAAAACCTTTTTTGAAATAATTTGAGAAGTGGGAGGAGGAAGGGTTTCATCAGGTGAATCCCCTGAATCAATCATGGACACAACTTCCGTGTTACCCTCTTCATATAACAAAACCAGGTCCTTGATGGCCCGACTCTCAGCCATGGTCAAGTGCCTGGTCTGTTCGGCCAGTTGTTTTTCTAAGTTTTTTTGTTTCCTATCTTTGTCAAACATGAATTTAAAGGTAAGATTCCTTGCAAATAAGTGTAAATCTTTTATAGTTTCAGAAGTATCGATAGCCCTGGAAGGGCAAAAGCCTAGACCCAGGCCAAGCACTTGTTCCTGGGCAGGAGTCAAGTCAAACGGGGTTAAATTAATAATATTGAGTTTATTGGAGGCGTTCATGTGTGTGTTGAGATTATTTAGGTTGTTTTGGGTTTCACGTACATGTTTAAGTTGCCCTGTTTGGTGTTCCTGGGTGTTTGGGGATTGGGTAGTTCTAAAAAACCGTCATCCGATATAGCGGAAGCGGAATCACTAGTGTTGGAGGGTAGTGAAGTGTTTCTGGCTAGTACTTTCTGTAGTGTAGGGGCTATATTTGGTAGGCTCGTGGACGTGTTTAAGTTAGCAAGTGTATCAGGTTTTTTCTTATTTTGACTCGAGGGTAAAGTGGGTGAAGGACCAGCACTGCCTCGTCCTCGTTTCTGGGCCTTAGTGCGTTTGTTGGGAGCAGGGGGACCTGCTCGTGATGCTCGTGATTGGTGCGAGAGGGAGCTAGCCAAACTCGAATCTGATTCTACATTATCATCCGTGATATCAACGTGATTGGTAGTGCGTGTGCGGTGTGGATACAGGGGGCGGGTTTTGAGATTCCATTTGTAGGCATAGCCTTCATTGAAGGCTTGTTTGTCTTTTTGGAACTTAACTTGTTTTTTATGAATAATCTCTTTATTCATAATCTCAAGTTTGGCCTTCACCTCTGTCCAAGCTGGAGCAAAGTTTGGGGCCTTGAAAACCTGTTTGTATTTGGTATTCATTTGATCTATTTCAGTGTCTAACGCTGTCATATCCACCCTATACTGGGTCACGAGTGATTTCATCAAATCTTGACTGCATGTATTAAGTATACTCTCCCATTCTTTTTTGAAAGTCTCAGATGGGTCTCTCAAAGTAGGGAGCGTGTGTATCCTCAGCCCTTGAGGGCTGATATTCTCGTCAATGTACTTGAGGAAATACTCGATGTGCCAGTAAAGATGTGATTTGCGTTTTAATAGGTTATACATTTTACTTAAGTAGGTCCTTAGATCTTCCTCTGTTTTGGTATGAGATTCACATGTGGATTGTATACCTGTCATGAAACCGGTCCATGCTGTGCCCAACAAGTCCATGCCTGTGCCCACGATACGGACCAAACGACCACCGGCGACCTCAAAGGATGCAAAGCTGGAGAAAAAAGACACAACTACTCCGGACCAGAGTGTGTGCCCCGGAAAGCAAAAATAAAGAATAAAATTACTGTCTCTCTGGGATATCAATAAAAGGCTGAGCATATAATCCAAGTAATATGTTCATATAGAAAATACTATAATACAATGCAATTTTACAAACACTTGGCATATAGCCAAAAAAAGAGAAAGGCGCCCTCAGGTGTGTTATCCACCTAAAATTAATTGAAAAAGTGTGTTTGTTTTATAAGATTGTAAATAAAGGGTACCACATCCCTAATCTGTATAGAATCTGTGCTGGGAAAGGTATCCCAAAAGGGGAAACCCACAGCTAGAACCTGAGGTGTACAGGTAGGTGCTGGGGTAAGAAAGCAAGAGAGGGACAAGGGGGGGGGGGGGGAAAGGGGAGGGGGGGGGGGGATTGAAAGAGGGAAAGGAAGAGATGAAGAAAAAGGGTGGAGAAGGAACGGGAAAAGAACAAGAAAATAAAGATGCGAAGAGGAGGGGAGGGCTGGTGGGACTTTAAAGGTACCAGGTAGTTCAGAATGATAAACACATGATTTAAAATCTGGAAATATTTATTAACATAGCATCTTTAAAATGCAAAACAAAAAATACAACATGAATACAAATAATTTGACATATACAAGAAGAGCAAATGTACTGAACATAAGGCAGTAATGATGGTGTAAATAACTAGGTCCAATGATGAGCATTAAACCAATCCCGACATGTTTCGCGGGCAATGCTGCACCGCTTCTTCAGGGGAATAAACGTATATCAACGTACAGTGCCTGTATGATACAGTGACAACAAACAATTATTGTTAGTTCAAATGCATATATCTAACAACAAGAGCAGAAAGTGCATGCTAATATGGAGCATCAAGGGAACACTCAGGGCCATCACCATAGAGAGATCCACCACCAAGCCAATTGGATAGAAAGCTCCCCAGAATAGACGTCTCACCCGCGGATGTGGAGGGACATAGGGGGTGGGATAGAAATGTAGGTGTGGTAAACTAAAGAGGCTTTCACCGCTCAGTGAGTAAAAAGGAAAAAACCTATTATTAGGTCTAACATATATACCTCATTCAGTGTCTAAAATGGACACGTTTGTATGGTCAGAAGTAAAAAGTAAAAAAGGTTAAAGGCAGGGGGTGTCAAGCATGGCGGCCAAGTTGGAAGGATACCCAGCGGGGTAATGATCTGTAGAGATGGAAATCAAAACAAGTACTGCATCTGTGATCAAAATGCTGTATATTATCTCTCTGTTGAATAGTTAAAAATAAATAAATAAGCAAAAGGGGGGGCTATACCTGCAGCGATGGAGGAAAAGTCCCTCTTGGTAAAGATCGGTAGCTAGGGATATAGATAAAGCCCAAGTATGAGCTGTTACATTTATATTGCTTGATCAGAGGGGTGAGGCCAACCATCCCAGACATCTAAATAGCATATGAAAAAATCAATCCATTATAAAGTGAAAGGAGAACCCGTCTATTATCAGACAACAGGTACGCTAATATGATCCTTGGTATCTTACCCGCGTGGGACCGCCATGTCCGCATACACCAGTTCCTGCATGACTGAATGAGACGCTTGTTCCCCCTATTATGGCCCTCAACCCGACGCCACGCCGCGCATGACGTCATGCGTAGCGTGGGCGGGTCAGGTCCTCAACTGCGCGCGCATCCAAAGAGGCGCATGCGCAGTGTCGCTCCAATCAGGCCGCCGAGGGCAGCCCAGAAAGCGGCCACAACCACGCCGGAAGGATAAAGAGTACCCGACCAGCGGTGTGTGAGAGGACCACACATCCGCTGAGACGTCTGGAGAACACGCCACCCAGTGGCAGGAGGAAAGACCACACACATGGATGGTGCCCAGAGTGTACCCTGATCGCCAAAAGAAATCATAGCATGCATATAAACAAATATGACAATGGACAATACGGATAAAATGATAACAAACACACCTATTAATTTTTATGTAAGATATAAAGTAATAGTCCTAACATTAAGTAGTTATTATGGAAGAAACTTATAGGAAACAATAGGTTCCCCATAGTTTCTATATAAGGATACCATGTTTTGGAGAACTACAATCCTCCAGCACATGGAAAATTTGACAACATAGAAAATAAAACATATCATAATGTAAAGTATTGACTACTACAGCGGTTGGAGATATAGAATCCCAGAGAGACATCAACTCGAAAAAAGAGTGTATAAAGTTTTCAATAATGAAAGTAATTAGCAAACTCACCATTCTCCAGAGTCACATCTGCGGTGCCGCAGGGGGCGAATGGTCCAGAGATAAATCGTGGGCAGGTAAAGGGCATAGATGTTCAGCAACTGGCATCGACCGGGTTCAAGAGCAATCAAAAAATTATATATAGAGTGTAAATGAAAAGGAAAGGAGAAAAAGGGAAGGAATAGAGCGTTAGGAAAAAGACCACTTTAACCCAAGAAAGGTTTGTAAGTCAGGACCTCATTAATCCCAGGAGGTATGGTGGCCTCCAGGGATTCGATCCAATAAGATTCCCTTTGTAGAATCCGTTTGTCCCAGTTTCCCCCTCGGGGATCCTGGGGGATCACTTCCAGAGCGAAAAACGAGACCATGGAGTTATCGTACTTGTGGCAAAATGCTATGTGGCGTGTGACGCTCGTTTGTATTGTACCTCCCTCAGAGTGATAAATATGATCCCCTATCCGCTTGCTCAATTTCCGAATGGTTTTGCCGACATAAAATGCCCCACAGCTACAACTCATGAGGTAAATGACCCCTTGAGTGTTGCAGTCGGCATGATGTCTCGACCGAAACCACTTACCACTGGGTAAACGAATGCCCGTACCGACCCTTATCCAAGGACATTTGTCACAAGAACCACAACGGTACGTACCCTTTGGGAGACCCATCTTGGTAGATTCTTTGGTATAGTGACTTTTAGTTAAACAGTCTCTAAGGGACATTGATCGTCTAAACACCAGACTGGGTCTGGCACTTAGATATTTGTGAAGAGTAAAGTCTTGAGTGAGAATCGGCCAGTGACGCTTAAGAATCCTACGTAGAACATCATCGTGAGCAGAGTATGTGGTGATAAATCTGACACTTTTGTCATCTTTTTTGGAGGTAGTTTTGTATAATAAATCAGCTCTCGAATAGGTGATAGCTCTATTGTAGGCCTTCCTGAGCAGTGTCTTAGAATATCCTCTGGCAAGGAGTCGCTCACGGAGCAGGCCAGCCTGGACATAAAACTTAGCCTCCATGGAACAATTCCTACGGAGCCTTAGATACTGGGCAAAAGGAATACTTGCAATCAAGGGGGCGGGGTGGGCACTTGCTGCGCTTAGGATAGTGTTACCTGCACTGGGTTTGCGGTAGAGATCCGTGTCGATAAGTCCATCCGGGGAGAGGCTGATGTTCAGATCAAGGAATGAAATCATGTGTCTGTCAAACGTGTGAGTGAATTTAAGATTTAGATTGTTATGATCAATGGCTTTCAAAAATAATGAAAGTTCATCTACTGTGCCTGTCCATATGATTAACAGATCATCAATGAATCTGTACCAAATTAAAATGTGGGACATCCACTGTTCCATTCTCTCGTCCGAAAAGATCAACCTCTCCCAGGCACCCAAATATAAATTCGCATAAGAGGGAGCGCAGCAAGTGCCCATAGCTACCCCCTGGATCTGCAAGTATGTTTGCTCCAAAAAGGTAAAGTAATTCCTCGTAAGAATGAATCTTAATAACCGGAGGACAAAGTCCATCAAGGGCCAGGTATTGTAATCCTGTTCCTTGAGGAAAGATTCGGCCATCCGGATGCCCTGGTCGTGCGGGATACTAGAGTATAACGCCTCAATGTCAATTGCTACAAGCAGGGCATCCGGAGGGACCTGAATCTCCTCCAGGTGTTTGAGAAGGTCAGTAGTGTCCCTGATATAGGACGGAAGTGCAAGGACATGGGGTAGTAAGAATGAGTCCACAAATTTGCTGGCGTGCTCAGTGAGCGACTCGTTGCCAGAGACGATGGGTCTCCCCGGTGGGTGCACCAGGCTCTTGTGCACCTTGGGCAAGGTGTAAAAGGTCGGAGTTTTGGGATATTTGGTAAATAGAAAGTTATACGTGTCCCTGTCTATGAGGCCCTGAGAAAGGGCCTCAAAACACAGGGACCTGTATTCACAAATGAAGTCCTCAATGCAATCGGGCTCAATGGGCAAATACCATTGCCGGTTGCATAAGACTTCTAGACACATAGTTTCATACTGGGGAGGAGTCATAACAACTATGTTACCCCCCTTGTCTGATTGTTTTATAAGGATATTTTTATTGCTTTGAAGTGAGGATAGAGCCAGGGTCTGATCTCTGGTAAGATTTCTAGGAATGGGGGGCAAGGAAATCTTTTTTAGATCTCTGGACACTCGTTGAACGAACGTCCAGATGTTAGCATTGTTCGATAGATCAGGAAATTTCTCTGATTTCGGTTTAAAAACCTTTTTTGAAATAATTTGAGAAGTGGGAGGAGGAAGGGTTTCATCAGGTGAATCCCCTGAATCAATCATGGACACAACTTCCGTGTTACCCTCTTCATATAACAAAACCAGGTCCTTGATGGCCCGACTCTCAGCCATGGTCAAGTGCCTGGTCTGTTCGGCCAGTTGTTTTTCTAAGTTTTTTTGTTTCCTATCTTTGTCAAACATGAATTTAAAGGTAAGATTCCTTGCAAATAAGTGTAAATCTTTTATAGTTTCAGAAGTATCGATAGCCCTGGAAGGGCAAAAGCCTAGACCCAGGCCAAGCACTTGTTCCTGGGCAGGAGTCAAGTCAAACGGGGTTAAATTAATAATATTGAGTTTATTGGAGGCGTTCATGTGTGTGTTGAGATTATTTAGGTTGTTTTGGGTTTCACGTACATGTTTAAGTTGCCCTGTTTGGTGTTCCTGGGTGTTTGGGGATTGGGTAGTTCTAAAAAACCGTCATCCGATATAGCGGAAGCGGAATCACTAGTGTTGGAGGGTAGTGAAGTGTTTCTGGCTAGTACTTTCTGTAGTGTAGGGGCTATATTTGGTAGGCTCGTGGACGTGTTTAAGTTAGCAAGTGTATCAGGTTTTTTCTTATTTTGACTCGAGGGTAAAGTGGGTGAAGGACCAGCACTGCCTCGTCCTCGTTTCTGGGCCTTAGTGCGTTTGTTGGGAGCAGGGGGACCTGCTCGTGATGCTCGTGATTGGTGCGAGAGGGAGCTAGCCAAACTCGAATCTGATTCTACATTATCATCCGTGATATCAACGTGATTGGTAGTGCGTGTGCGGTGTGGATACAGGGGGCGGGTTTTGAGATTCCATTTGTAGGCATAGCCTTCATTGAAGGCTTGTTTGTCTTTTTGGAACTTAACTTGTTTTTTATGAATAATCTCTTTATTCATAATCTCAAGTTTGGCCTTCACCTCTGTCCAAGCTGGAGCAAAGTTTGGGGCCTTGAAAACCTGTTTGTATTTGGTATTCATTTGATCTATTTCAGTGTCTAACGCTGTCATATCCACCCTATACTGGGTCACGAGTGATTTCATCAAATCTTGACTGCATGTATTAAGTATACTCTCCCATTCTTTTTTGAAAGTCTCAGATGGGTCTCTCAAAGTAGGGAGCGTGTGTATCCTCAGCCCTTGAGGGCTGATATTCTCGTCAATGTACTTGAGGAAATACTCGATGTGCCAGTAAAGATGTGATTTGCGTTTTAATAGGTTATACATTTTACTTAAGTAGGTCCTTAGATCTTCCTCTGTTTTGGTATGAGATTCACATGTGGATTGTATACCTGTCATGAAACCGGTCCATGCTGTGCCCAACAAGTCCATGCCTGTGCCCACGATACGGACCAAACGACCACCGGCGACCTCAAAGGATGCAAAGCTGGAGAAAAAAGACACAACTACTCCGGACCAGAGTGTGTGCCCCGGAAAGCAAAAATAAAGAATAAAATTACTGTCTCTCTGGGATATCAATAAAAGGCTGAGCATATAATCCAAGTAATATGTTCATATAGAAAATACTATAATACAATGCAATTTTACAAACACTTGGCATATAGCCAAAAAAAGAGAAAGGCGCCCTCAGGTGTGTTATCCACCTAAAATTAATTGAAAAAGTGTGTTTGTTTTATAAGATTGTAAATAAAGGGTACCACATCCCTAATCTGTATAGAATCTGTGCTGGGAAAGGTATCCCAAAAGGGGAAACCCACAGCTAGAACCTGAGGTGTACAGGTAGGTGCTGGGGTAAGAAAGCAAGAGAGGGACAAGGGGGGGGGGGGGGGGAAAGGGGAGGGGGGGGGGGGATTGAAAGAGGGAAAGGAAGAGATGAAGAAAAAGGGTGGAGAAGGAACGGGAAAAGAACAAGAAAATAAAGATGCGAAGAGGAGGGGAGGGCTGGTGGGACTTTAAAGGTACCAGGTAGTTCAGAATGATAAACACATGATTTAAAATCTGGAAATATTTATTAACATAGCATCTTTAAAATGCAAAACAAAAAATACAACATGAATACAAATAATTTGACATATACAAGAAGAG
This sequence comes from Pelophylax lessonae, assembly GCF_965119305.1. Lineage (NCBI taxonomy): Eukaryota > Metazoa > Chordata > Amphibia > Anura > Ranidae > Pelophylax > Pelophylax lessonae. Next base: position 434,394,039 of record NC_138771.1, read on the forward strand.
CAAATGTACTGAACATAAGGCAGTAATGATGGTGTAAATAACTAGGTCCAATGATGAGCATTAAACCAATCCCGACATGTTTCGCGGGCAATGTCGGGATTGGTTTAATGCTCATCATTGGACCTAGTTATTTACACCATCATTACTGCCTTATGTTCAGTACATTTGCTCTTCTTGTATATGTCAAATTATTTGTATTCATGTTGTATTTTTTGTTTTGCATTTTAAAGATGCTATGTTAATAAATATTTCCAGATTTTAAATCATGTGTTTATCATTCTGAACTACCTGGTACCTTTAAAGTCCCACCAGCCCTCCCCTCCTCTTCGCATCTTTATTTTCTTGTTCTTTTCCCGTTCCTTCTCCACCCTTTTTCTTCATCTCTTCCTTTCCCTCTTTCAATCCCCCCCCCCCCTCCCCTTTCCCCCCCCCCCCCCCCCTTGTCCCTCTCTTGCTTTCTTACCCCAGCACCTACCTGTACACCTCAGGTTCTAGCTGTGGGTTTCCCCTTTTGGGATACCTTTCCCAGCACAGATTCTATACAGATTAGGGATGTGGTACCCTTTATTTACAATCTTATAAAACAAACACACTTTTTCAATTAATTTTAGGTGGATAACACACCTGAGGGCGCCTTTCTCTTTTTTTGGCTATATGCCAAGTGTTTGTAAAATTGCATTGTATTATAGTATTTTCTATATGAACATATTACTTGGATTATATGCTCAGCCTTTTATTGATATCCCAGAGAGACAGTAATTTTTATTCTTTATTTTTGCTTTCCGGGGCACACACTCTGGTCCGGAGTAGTTGTGTCTTTTTTCTCCAGCTTTGCATCCTTTGAGGTCGCCGGTGGTCCGTTTGGTCCGTATCGTGGGCACAGGCATGGACTTGTTGGGCACAGCATGGACCGGTTTCATGACAGGTATACAATCCACATGTGAATCTCATACCAAAACAGAGGAAGATCTAAGGACCTACTTAAGTAAAATGTATAACCTATTAAAACGCAAATCACATCTTTACTGGCACATCGAGTATTTCCTCAAGTACATTGACGAGAATATCAGCCCTCAAGGGCTGAGGATACACACGCTCCCTACTTTGAGAGACCCATCTGAGACTTTCAAAAAAGAATGGGAGAGTATACTTAATACATGCAGTCAAGATTTGATGAAATCACTCGTGACCCAGTATAGGGTGGATATGACAGCGTTAGACACTGAAATAGATCAAATGAATACCAAATACAAACAGTTTTCAAGGCCCCAAACTTTGCTCCAGCTTGGACAGAGGTGAAGGCCAAACTTGAGATTATGAATAAAGGAGATTATTCATAAAAAACAAGTTAAGTTCCAAAAAGACAAAACAAGCCTTCAATGAAGGCTATGCCTACAAATGGAATCTCAAAACCCGCCCCCTGTATCCACACCGCACACGCACTACCAATCACGTTGATATCACGGATGATAATGTAGAATCAGATTCGAGTTTGGCTAGCTCCCTCTCGCACCAGATCACGAGCATCACGAGCAGGTCCCCCTGCTCCCAACAAACGCACTAAGGCCCAGAAACGAGGACGAGGCAGTGCTGGTCCTTCACCCACTTTACCCTCGAGTCAAAATAAGAAAAAACCTGATACACTTGCTAACTTAACACGTCCACGAGCCTACCAAATATAGCCCCTACACTACAGAAAGTACTAGCCAGAAACCACTTCACTACCCTCCAACACTAGTGATTCCGCTTCCCGCTATATCGGATGACGGTTTTTTAGAACTACCCAATCCCAAACACCCAGGAACACCAAAACAGGGCAACTTAAACATGTACGGAAACCCAAAACAACCTAAAATAATCTCAACACACACATGAACGCCTCCAATAAACTCAATATTATTAATTTAACCCCGTTTGACTTGACTCCTGCCCCAGGAACAAGTGCTTGGCCCTGGGTCTAGGCTTTTGCCCTTCCAGGGCTATCGATACTTCTGAAACTATAAAAGATTTACACTTATTTGCAAGGAATCTTACCTTTAAATTCATGTTTTGACAAAGATAGGAAACAAAAAAACTTAGAAAAACAACTGGCCGAACAGACCAGGCACTTGACCATGGCTGAGAGTCGGGCCATCAAGGACCTGGTTTTGTTATATGAAGAGGGTAACACGGAAGTTGTGTCCATGATTGATTCAGGGGATTCACCTGATGAAACCCTTCCTCCTCCCACTTCTCAAATTATTTCAAAAAAGGTTTTTAAACGAAATCAGAGAAATTTCCTGATCTATCGAACAATGCTAACATCTGGACGTTCGTTCAACGAGTGTCCAGAGATCTAAAAAAGATTTCCTTGCCCCCCATTCCTAGAAATCTTACCAGAGATCAGACCCTGGCTCTATCCTCACTTCAAAGCAATAAAAATATCCTTATAAAACAATCAGACAAGGGGGGTAACATAGTTGTTATGACTCCTCCCCAGTATGAAACTATGTGTCTAGAGATCTTATGCAACCGGCATGGTATTTGCCCATTGAGCCCGATTGCATTGAGGACTTCATTTGTGAATACAGGTCCCTGTGTTTTGAGGCCCTTTCTCAGGGCCTCATAGACAGGGACACGTATAACTTTCTATTTACCAAATATCCCAAAACTCCGACCTTTTACACCTTGCCCAAGGTGCACAAGAGCCTGGTGCACCCACCGGGGAGACCCATCGTCTCTGGCAACGAGTCGCTCACTGAGCACGCCAGCAAATTTGTGGACTCATTCTTACTACCCCATGTCCTTGCACTTCCGTCCTATATCAGGGACACTACTGACCTTCTCAAACACCTGGAGGAGATTCAGGTCCCTCCGGATGCCCTGCTTGTAGCAATTGACATTGAGGCGTTATACTCTAGTATCCCGCACGACCAGGGCATCCGGATGGCCGAATCTTTCCTCAAGGAACAGGATTACAATACCTGGCCCTTGATGGACTTTGTCCTCCGGTTATTAAGATTCATTCTTACGAGGAATTACTTTACTTTTTGGAGCAAACATACTTGCAGATCCAGGGGTAGCTATGGGCACTTGCTGCGCTCCCTCTTATGCGAATTTATATTTGGGTGCCTGGGAGAGGTTGATCTTTTCGGACGAGAGAATGGAACAGTGGATGTCCCACATTTTAATTTTGGTACAGATTCATTGATGATCTGTTAATCATATGGACAGGCACAGTAGATGAACTTTCATTTATTTTTGAAAGCCATTGATCATAACAATCTAAATCTTAAATTCACTCACACGTTTGACAGACACATGATTTTCATTCCTTGATCTGAACATCAAGCCTCTCCCCGGATGGACTTATCGACACGGATCTCTACCGCAAACCCAGTGCAGGTAACACTATCCTAAGCGCAGCAAGTGCCCACCCCGCCCCCTTGATTGCAAGTATTCCTTTTGCCCAGTATCTAAGGCTCCGTAGGAATTGTTCCATGGAGGCTAAGTTTTATGTCCAGGCTGGCCTGCTCCGTGAGCGACTCCTTGCCAGAGGATATTCTAAGACACTGCTCAGGAAGGCCTACAATAGAGCTATCACCTATTCGAGAGCTGATTTATTATACAAAACTACCTCCAAAAAAGATGACAAAAGTGTCAGATTTATCACCACATACTCTGCTCACGATGATGTTCTACGTAGGATTCTTAAGCGTCACTGGCCGATTCTCACTCAAGACTTTACTCTTCACAAATATCTAAGTGCCAGACCCAGTCTGGTGTTTAGACGATCAATGTCCCTTAGAGACTGTTTAACTAAAAGTCACTATACCAAAGAATCTACCAAGATGGGTCTCCCAAAGGGTACGTACCGTTGTGGTTCTTGTGACAAATGTCCTTGGATAAGGGTCGGTACGGGCATTCGTTTACCCAGTGGTAAGTGGTTTTGGTCGAGACATCATGCCGACTGCAACACTCAAGGGTCATTTACCTCATGAGTTGTAGCTGTGGGGCATTTTATGTCGGCAAAACCATTCGGAAATTGAGCAAGCGGATAGGGGATCATATTTATCACTCTGAGGGAGGTACAATACAAACGAGCGTCACACGCCACATAGCATTTTGCCACAAGTACGATAACTCCATGGTCTCGTTTTCGCTCTGGAAGTGATCCCCCAGGATCCCCGAGGGGAAACTGGACAAACGGATTCTACAAAGGGAATCTTATTGGATCGAATCCCTGGAGGCCACCATACCTCCTGGGATTAATGAGGTCCTGACTTACAAACCTTTCTTGGGTTAAAGTGGTCTTTTCCTAACGCTCTATTCCTTCCCTTTTTCTCCTTTCCTTTTCATTTACACTCTATATATAATTTTTTGATTGCTCTTGAACCCGGTCGATGCCAGTTGCTGAACATCTATGCCCTTTACCTGCCCACGATTTATCTCTGGACCATTCGCCCCCTGCGGCACCGCAGATGTGACTCTGGAGAATGGTGAGTTTTGCTATTACTTTCATTATTGAAAACTTTATACACTTTTTTTCGAGTTGATGTCTCTCTGGGATTCTATATCTCCAACCGCTGTAGTAGTCAATACTTTACATTATGATATGTTTTATTTTCTATGTTGTCAATTTTCCATGTGCTGGAGGATTGTAGTTCTCCAAAACATGGTATCCTTATATAGAAACTATGGGGAACCTATTGTTTCCTATAAGTTTCTTCATAATAACTACTTAATGTAGGACTATTACTTTATATCTTACATAAAAATTAATAGGTGTGTTTGTTATCATTTTATCCGTATTGTCCATTGTCATATTTGTTTATATGCATGCTATGATTTCTTTTGGCGATCAGGGTACACTCTGGGCACCATCCATGTGTGTGGG